>NC_054608.1:12153833-12454190 GCF_004785595.1 Juglans microcarpa x Juglans regia
GAGAACCAGTCAGTTGTGTCGTTCAACGAGTCCTACTAGCCCCGAAAACAGAAGAAAAAAATCAGCGACATTCTATTTTTAAGACACGATGCACTGTTAGAAACAAAGTATGCAACGTAATTATTGACAGCGGAAGTTGCGAAAATATAGTATCAAGAGCCCTTGTTAATGCACTGGAATTAAAGGTGGACAAACATCCGCATCCTTATAAGATCAGCTGGATCCGAAAAGGAGTAGAAACCAGGATTAGCAGTATTTGTTGTATGCCTTTCTCCATCGGGAAATACTTCCAAGATGAGGCCATGTGCGATGTGGTTGACATGGATGCCTGTCATATTCTACTTGGGAGGCCTTGGCAGTTCGACGTGGATGCCATCTACAAGGGACACGACAATATTTACTCCTTTTGGTGGCGTGATCGGAAGATAGTATTGATGCCCATGGGAGACAAAGGTCCTAATTCCTTGCAGGTTGAAGAGAAAAATACTCTGTTTACCGTAAGCGAGAACCACTTCCTTGAAGAGGCCAAAGAGTTGGGAGAATATGGACACTAGTAGTAAAAGGAGAAGAGGTTGTTGAGTCCCCTGATGTACCCCCACAGATACAGTATCTATTGACTGAGTTTGAAGGCCTCGCACCACCTGAATTGCCCGAGGGATTGCCACCAATGCGGAATGTCCAACATCATGTTGACTTAGTTCCTGGGGCAAGTTTGCCAAATCTGCCGCACTATAGGATGAGCCCCAATGAGCACAAGATCTTACAAGGACAAGTGGAAGACCTCCTTCACAAGGAACTGATACGAGAGAGCATGAGCCCGTGCGCGGTGCCCGCCTTGATCAAGCCAAAGAAAGATGGGAGTTGGCGAATGTGTGTGGACAGCCGCACCATCAACAAAATAATGGTAAAATACCGGTTCCCCATTCCCCGATTAACTGATTTGTTGGACATGCTTGCAAGGTCCAATATTTTCTTAAAAATTGATTTACGAAGCGGGTATCATCAAATACGCATTCGGCCAGGCGATGAGTGGAAAACAGCCTTCAAAACCAAAGAAGGCTTGTATGAATGGCTGGTAATGCCATTTGGCCTCTCTAACGCGCCAAGCACCTTCATGCGCGTCATGCATCAAGTCCTCAAGCCTTTCATCGAAAAATTTGTGGTGGTCTATTTTGACGAAATTCTCATTTACAGCCGCAATGAAAGTGAACATTTAAGCCATCTCCAAGAAGTTTTATCGGCACTTTTACATCACAAGTTGTTTATTAACTTGAAGAAATGCACCTTTTTGAGTAGCAGGTTATTGTTTCTGGGCTTTGTGGTGAGTGCCGAAGGAATACACGCCGATGAAGAGAAGGTGCGTGTGATACGTGACTGGCCAACCCCCACCACTGTCACCCAGGTTGGTAGCTTCCATGGCTTGGCAACTTTCTATCGCAGGTTTATACGAAACTTCAGTTCGTTGGCAGCCCCCATTACACAATGTATGAAGAAAGGGCGTTTCTTGCGGGGAAAAGAGCAAGATGATAGCTTCAGCATTATCAAGGAAAAGTTGTCGACGGCACCAGTACTCGCCCTCCCTAGTTTTGACAAACTTTTTGAAGTTGAGTACGATGCCTCCATAGTTGGTATAGGTGCTGTCCTATTCCAGGAGGGGCGTCCCGTAGAGTTCTTCAGTGAAAAATTAAATGAGGCCAGGCGCAAATGGACCACCTATGAACTAGAATTCTACGCAGTTATAAGATCTTTGAAGCACTGGGAGCACTACCTGATTCAACGAGAGTTCGTCCTCTACAGCGACCACCATGCACTGAAGTTCATAATACCCAGAACAGCTTGAATCGCATGCACGCTAGGTGGATTAGTTTTATGCAGAAATTCACTATGGTGCTCAAACATAAATCTGGTCTGCAAAACAGAGTAGCCGACGCTCTCAGTCGGCGTGCATCCATGCTCATAACCATGAAGACTGAGATCACTGGTTTTGAGCAACTCAAAGAAATGTATCCTGAAGATGAAGACTTTGCTGAAATTTGGAAGCAGTGTGCGTCGGGTCACCCACAAGCAGACTTTCATATACAAGAGGGATACCTCTTTCGTGGGAATCAACTTTGCCTTCCTCGGGCATAGTTGCACGAATATGTCCTTCGTGAGTTGCATGGGGGAGGATTAGGTGGTCATGTGGGTCGTGACAAGACGATTTCCCTAGTGACCGAGAGATATTTCTGGCCTCAAGTGAGAAGAGACGTTGGGAGGTTTGTGCAAAGGTGTCCCGTTTGTCAAGTGAAGAAAGGTCAAGCACAAAACTCGGGACTTTACACGCCATTGCCTATTCCTCAGAACATCTGGGAGGATTTGAGTATGGACTTCGTGCTTGGGTTGCCGCGGACTCAACGCAGTGTTGATTCTATCTTTGTCATTGTTGACAGATTCTCCAAAATGGCACATTTTATTCCTTGCCGAAAGACATCGGATGCATCAAGTGTCGTTCATCTGTTCTTCAAGGAAGTTGTCCGCTTACACGGTGTTTCAAGGACAATTACTTCTGACCGGGACACCAAATTCCTTAGCCATTTCTGGATCACATTGTGGAGGAAGTTTGGGACCTCCCTCAAGTATAGCAGTACCTGTCACCCACAAACCGATGGCCAGACTGAAGTAACCAACCGGACACTGGGTAACATGTTGCGTTGCATATCTGGTGACAAGACAAAACAATGGGATGTAAGTCTCCCGCAAGTTGAGTTTGCTTTCAATAGCATGAACAATCGGTCAACTGGGAAGAGCCCTTTTGAAATAGTCTACACTAGACCTCCAAGATTTGCCCTTAACTTGGTAACTCTTCCAAAGACCCCTGGGATGAGCACGGCAGCTGAAAACTTGGCAGAAAAAATTCGACAAGTGCAAGAAGAGGTGCGTGACAACCTAGAGAAGGCCAACATGAAATACAAGCATGCTGCAGATATGCATAGACGAGCCAAGATATTCGAAGAAGGGGACCTCGTGTTGGTTCATTTACGAAAGAATCGTTTTCCCGCAGGCACTTACAGCAAATTGCAAAACAGAAAGTATGGCCCTTATCGCATCTTAAAAAAAATTAGTGATAATGCCTACGTGGTGGAACTCCAGAAGACATGTCCATCTCCCCCACTTTTAATGTAGCTGACTTGTTTGAGTATCACCCTCCTGATGAGCAACTTAACGCAGACACAAACTCTGAGACGAGTTTAATTCTAAGTGGCGGGGAATTGATGCAGGACATGGATGCAACCAACGTGGCAGTTGTTTCCTATGATTCTGGAACACTTAAGTGATTGGCGTGAAGAAGGAATTCCAACCATGCACCACGTTAATGGAGGGTTGTGGCGTCAACTTTCCTTTGGAATTGTTTCCATTTTCACGATGATTTACTATTTACTTTGGTTTATTGTTTCCTTTAATAAGTATTATTTCCTTTATCAATTATCTACTTTCCTTTTGGTGATTTAGTTATATATACATTTGGCTATGGTTGTAAGAATCTTAATGAACGTTTTTGGAATAAGAAAACAATGTTATTTTTTTTTTTCAATTCAGTGTCAACTTTTGGAAGACACAGTTCTTCCGTTGCTACTTTGTTTTACTCATAATCTCCATTTCCTCCGTTTATTAATTTTGAACGTATTCCGCTACGCCACTAACATTAAATGAATATACAAAGCATAAATTACCTTAACTTTCTACAGTTTTAGTTGAAAAAAATATGAAATGAAAACGAATACGAAGAGTAGATTGGTATTGAAAAGTTACCTTAACTTTCTCCATCTTAAAAGCTTGGTTTGCGATTCTTCTGTGAAGGCTCCATCTCTCACCCTTCAATGCAAATATTCCTTGTCCAAAGAACATCTTAATCGGAGGGGTAAAGTTAGTCTTCTCAAATGATCCACTGGTGTGTTCATGAGGACCTCCTTGATCATGTCAGGATCGTCGACAGCCAGCCTGGGCATAGACCCAAACCAATACAGAAACGTCTTCCCATACACAGCCGACCACTCGGAATGGTACGAAGTCAGCCGGTGAAGGACGTCATGGTCGTTCCAAGACATGGCCTTAGACTGAGCTTCGGCAAGCATCCGACGAATCTCCAGCATGTTTCCGACAACAGGACGGTAGGGAGGGCCTCGTATGCCTTGCCTGCGGAAATGGTCTTGGATTCTCCACGGCAACCATAAAACTGAGTGCAGGAGTTTCAAGAGGAAGAAGATCGTCATTGTGAACAAGAGTAGAAGCAGGTTGTAACACCCCGTATTTTTTTTAGTATATTTTTTTTAATTGAATGATTATTTGTTATTAATTTAAAATTTGATTATCTTGTTTTAAATTTTCAGATTTTAGTGGGTTTATTTTTTTTTTATGATTTTTTTAATTTGTGAAAATTAAATTTGACATGTTTCCTTAATATTAATAATTGTTATGCATTTAAATTCTCTTAATTTAATTAGTTTGTAGGTTTTAAAAATTATTGTGTTGTTAGATTTAATTATTTTATTTTACTTAGGCACTGTATTTAAATTTATTTTATTTAAAACTGTGGTGTTGAAATAATTTTTTTTTGTTGGAATTTTGTGACCCAAGTTGTGAATTTTGGACCTCATTTCTTTTCCCTCTATTTTTTTCTTTTCCTTTTCTCTTTCTTTTTTTTTTTCTTTCTCCCCTGGGTTCCCTTCCCGCGCAGACATCTCTCTCTCTCTCTCTCTCTCTCTCTCTCGCCGTGCAACCGTCCCTCACCCAGCCCGCCGCCTTCGCGCCGCCGTGCGCGACACCGCCCACCCCATCGTGCTCCCACCGGCCGGCGACCTCACCCCTCCAATTTCAGCCCTCCTCGCGCCGCCGTTAGCCCCCACGCACCACACCAAGCCGCGGCACTCCTTGCGCCGCTGCGCCGCCGTCGCACCACCTCCGGCTACCATCTTCTCACCACATCATCATCGACCTTCTAGCAACCTAATGCACCCATCCTTGGCTCCGATCTGTCACCGGTGAAACCCATCTATCTCCATTTTCGATTTGAGCTTTTTGGCATTAAACCGCCGCCCACGCCACCACCCACGGCCAACCACCACCACCACCACTACCTTCACCGACATCCCTAAGCCCTACTCTATCAATCTCGGGTCTTCGTTTACACCCGTTCAAAAGTGGGTTTTTGAGACCCACAGCCACAGTGCATTTGGCACTGTTTTGTTGCTGCGTTGCCGCTTCTAGCACCTCCGTGATCTTTCAAAAATTATATTATAGCATTGTAAATATTTTTCTCGAAGAACTTTTGAGATTTAAATGTATTTTTGCACTAATTTATATTTACTGTGAATTTGTTGCTTGTGCCGGACTGAGTCCGAGGAGTAAGGGGGTCGGTTGGATTGGATGATGTAGTGGTTTGTGTGATTGGTTTATGCTATGAAATTTGTTGGCTGTTTCGGATTTAAATATTGGTGTTTTGAGTTTGACGTTGGTCATGGTGGATATTGGTATTTTTTTTAGGAAGTGGTGATATATTTTGGGATTATGAGGGTTTTAAGTTTTGAGAAATTAAGATAGATTATTTTAGAAGCTTAGGCTTAAATATGGAAATCCGTGATTGGTTGAAAACTTACGGAAAATGGTGTGATTATTTTTTTTTGATAGGTGACGATTGTTAATTATCGACATTTTGAGGAAATTTCTGAAAAGCTAAGAAGTCCAGGTAAGCGGGGTTCTTATACTAGTTTTGCATAAAACAAAAAAAATGAGGTTGACTTTGAGAATAAATGTGTTTATTTTTTTTGAAAAGAGATGATCTGAAAACAACCTCAGATGTTTATTCTGCATATGCATAAATTCTACATAAGAGAAAGTGTTTTTCTGTCATGACTGGTGTAGACATGAGCTAGTTTTGTACACTTTGTTTCTGAACTATGTAAAAGAGCGAATAAGGAATTTTAAAAGTTTTGTTATGAACAAATGAGAATATTTTGTTTATGTTTATCTCGAACATGTGAAATGATCTGAAACTTTTCAATGTTTTGTTTTGATGTGATTTGTCATCTGAAATCCTTGGCATGAAGTTCTGATTCTGTATATGATTGTAATCGGATTTTCGATAAAATCCGTTCTGTTTCTGTTAAGGCCCAGCCACGGGTATAATGGTGGTTTATAACCCTACCACGGGGGTGAAACATGGTATACGGCCCAGCCACAGATATAATGGTGGTTTATAACCCTACCACGGGGGTTAAACATGGTATTGTCCCGATGTGATATTAAACGATGATAAGATTATAATGTTTCAGTTTAGAAATACCAACGGATTCTCTTTTTTTGGAATAAGTATATTTTTCTGAAAATTTCGCTCTAATGTTTTTGTACAAGTTTTGTTTCTGCATTCTGAAAGTAAATGTTTTGTTCAGCTTATCTAATGTTATAAATACTCATGTTTACATGCTAGTATATGCTCTCTGCTTACTGAGTTGTTGATAACTCACCCCCTTATCTCCATAATATTTCAGATGACATTGATGGTTCAGCTGAGGATCAGTATTAGAGTTTATGAAGAAGATTAACAGTGAATGGTTGTTGGGTATCTCGTGGTATTAGTGTTGATGTTGGAAGTTATTTATATTTCTTAAGTTTGCTTCAATGGTTTTAGATGGTTTTTGGAGACTTATGTTAATGTTTCATTATTTCTAGTTTGTTATTTGAGACATGAAGATGAGTTGTTTTTATTTGAGTTGCTGGATTGAAAATTGGATAGATGAGTTTATATGATTTATTTAATTGGAGTATTTACGTTTGATTTGAGGTTTAGGAAAATATATATTCTTGAATTTGGAAGTACTCTAGCCTTGTAGAGTTGATTATCAGGGTATATGAGTTAACTTTCCGGGCCCTCGGGGACGGGGCGTTACACAGGTTGATTTTTTGGGACCTTGATTAGAGAGAGAGAGAGACGAGTGTTTTTCTTGATCAAGAATTGTAGTGCTGGAACAGATCAGTGATGATAAGATTAAACAAACATTCGAGCGTACTGATTATTAATAAATGCAGGCCGGAGTATAGTGAAAGAAAGTGACACAAAACCATTTAATATGGGGTGCTTGACCATCCAATAATGGACAATTAACGGCCGGCTTTTTTATTCATTAGGTATTGGATATAAAATGAATTACGAAGACATAAAGACAAGAAAGACATGCAAACAACCCTAAGGCTAGTTTGGACAGTGGGATGAGATTAGATAAGATAATATAGTTTTAGATGAGATGTATAAAATATTATTATAATATTATTTATTATTATTATTATTATTGTTTTGAAATTTAAAAAAAATGAATTGTTTATTATATTTGATGTACAAATTTAAGAAAATTATAATGATGAAATAAGATGAGATGAGATAAACTGAGATAGTTTCTGTATCCAAACGAACCTCAATTGAATGATATACAAAAAGGTGAAAGTAGGTAGGACTTAACTACTCCAAAAAATGAAAATGACTTCTATAAAAGAAGATTTCTATGAATTTCCAGATTTCTATACATAAAAAAAAATGATTTATTCTCCTCAATTTCACTCTCTCTCACTACATCAGATTTTGACATTTGTGACGGACGAAACCATCACAAAAAATAAGTAAACCATCACAACAACTTTTTGTGACGGTTCGAGACCGTCATCACGACTGTCACCTAAAAGGAGTCACATAATATTTTTTGTGACGGTTTACTGTTCAACCATCACAAAAAGTTGGAAGTCTTTCGTGAGATGTAACGTTTGAATGTGATTTTTTTTATGATAGTTAAAATCCGTCATTGAAAGTAACGTTCACATGTATCAACCGACGTTTGAACGCTAATCCAACCAATTAACATTCGAACATAAAAAAACTAGACGTTCATTGTGTTTGCTTCGCACGAATGATATTTACGTTCAAACGTTATCTCTGAAATGTAGCATTCAGATGTTAAAGGAGAAGCGTTCGAACGAAAATTTTGAATGTTCAGATGTTAGTTTCTCGTTCACACATATCTATTCTAATCATTGAAATGTTTAGATCATTTGTGCGTTGAAACGTGTGAACATAATATCTTACGTTCAAACGTTTTGTTGGAATTCGGTGGTATTTTGTTCGAACGTTAATTCGAATGTAAAGCCATGTTCGAACATTATTCTTTACATGCAAACGTTATGATCAGAAATAGTAGTTTCATAAAATTAAAAAGCATACAAATTGTTTCATATTACACCATAAATATAACAACTAATAATGCCTTATAAAGTTGCAAAAATAGACAATAAAAATTTCTAATAATAATAATAATAATGATATTAGGATCCCACCGCGTTCATGCTGAAGTGACATAACACATTTCATCTGTATTTGCTCTTGGACTTCAATGCGTATTCTCTCATTGTGCTCTCTTTATTGCTCCTACAAACGCGTTTCTAAATTAGGTTGTCGCGATAAGAGAGACTTCAACCCCTGTTGTCTCGACTTTATCTGCTCAATCTCTTGGCATGCTGCATCTAAATCTTTAGTAAGATTGTTAACTTCCGAAGTCGAGATCGTGGAGGATGAACTGGCATGTTTGAAAGAACATCCCAAACCTCTTACCAAACCAGACTTAGTCCCGAGCACTTGCGTAAATATGTCTGTCACTCGGAGAGGATTCCTCAGAGGCTGATTGGATTTCAATCATTTTTTCCTACAATTACAACAAAAACATACAATAAGTAACATATTAAAAGAAATGAGGAATCAAACATAATATGAATTCACATGTTGCATAATTTATTCACAGAAAATAACCTCACTTACATAATTATCTTTAATGATAGGATCAACCCACTCATTGTACTCATCAGTGTGAACAGCAACATAGACATGAATGAGGGAGAAATTTTCAGGATCATCATATTTCTAACAAAGCCACATTAGTAATTTAAAAAAATAATATTAGTAGTTAAATAAAAGAATATGATAAAAATGAGTGAGAATTAATAAGTTATTAATTACCAATTTATCGACAAAATGTTAGAATGACCTTGAACCGGCACGATGGTAGATTGTCAAAACCGTTCTATTTTGTACATTGATAGAACTTAAGTGATGCGGGAGAAATTAACAATGTTAAATATAAGATATGAAATCAATATAGATATAAATAACTTATAGGGAATAAATCTAGAATATCTGATAATATGGACTTGAGAAAATATCACAATACTTACTCCAATCGTCTAACTTCATTTTTTGAAAAGGGGACTGAATAGCTTCTTCCAACGTCTCAAATTTCTTGAAGTGGTCATGATATCGTCCCTTGTGTCGCCGAAATAATGTAGCCATCAATTTATTCACAGTTCGCACATCCTTGCTACGACCAAAATTGAGGCCGAATTCATCCTAAGAACTGAATTGCGTCAAAAATATGAAATAAAAACATCTCTAAAAAAAAAATTACGTTCATAAATAAACTCACCAGTACACGAATCTGAATGTGATCCTTCACCTCATTCGAAACATCTCTCCATGATCGCACAGAAAATGGTACATAAGCTCGGACTAGTGTGCCCACATAGGAGGAAAGCGACACTGCACTATCATCCACTCCTCTAGTGAAGTTATCAAGAATGTTGACCTTGATTTTTCCTTCTATTTCTTTCCAGGATAAAGCTCACGTTTTGCATCTTCCCACATTATAGACAAATTCTCTGATTCAGTCCCTCGACCACTTGAGGCATCATCGTCTATTTCATCCATAAACATCTCAGCTTCAATGTCACCCAACATCTTCTTCATCTCATCCCGCTCATTAATGCCACCCTGCTCAGTATTTTCATCCATGTGCCGCATATCAATACCATGACTGAACATATCCTTGGTTAATTGATCGAATGGCTCACCATGCAATACCCATCAGGTATACCCCAAATCCATACCATTCACAAATATATGACTTTTTACTTCATCCAATCCTATAGCACACAGATTTTTGCACCCTCGACATGGACACTTAATGTAACCGCGACTATCGGTAGAAGCCCGAGCAAAATCAATAAAGGCTCTAACTCCATGTGCATACGATACATAGTCATTTCCAAGTCTATCGTGAAGACACATCCAAATTTTATCAATTTCTGAAAAGACCTATCGATTAGTATAATGCAAACTAATTTCACATGCTTCAATTCTCACTGCTCTTTAGATCATTCGGTAGTTGGTCCTATCTCATTCAAGATTATATCATTCATATTGCACAAATGCCTTCACTCTTCTACTTTCCACGTCAGTGGAAGTTTCGGCAGCACCTACCCATATTTCTCCAAGTATACATGATCACAGAGAGAGATTCTCACCTTGTGAATAGTAACCCCGAAGAACAAATGAAGAAGACACCGAAATTTTATACTAAACATGTAAAGCAAGAGTAACAAAAATGTATAATATAAATAATATAATCACAAACTATCCACACTGGACAATTTAAGAATTAATGAACATCTGAGTGTACACTAATTCCCAAACGCGTCAAAGTTTATTCATGCAATGTCACTCAAAATCTAACAAATAAGATATAGATATATACGACACACGAGTTATGTCAAGAGTTGGGAGACTTTGTTCTAAGTAACTTATGTGGAGTATATTGTTTGAATTACTTAGAAATTAATTATATTAGTATATATAAATTAAATTAAAGTTAAAGTTATTTTTTATTTATTAGTTATTTGTTATTTATTAATTATTTACTAAGTATGTTATGAATTACTTAGTATTTTTTTTATCTTATTTGTTTTATTTGCTAAGTATATTTTCATGAATTATTTTCTTTTATTAGTTATATAGTATAATCTAGCATCTTATTAATATATAGTATTTGTTTAATTAGCTTTTTGTATAATATCTTATTAATTAGTTATATCAGTATATATAAATTAAATTAAAGTTAAAGTTATTTTTTATTTATTAGTTATTTGTTATTATTAGTTATTTTTTATCTTATTTGTTTGATTTTGATATGAACCCGCGGGTGGTTTCCATCAGATTTACTAAGCATGTTATCATGAATTACTTTGTTTTATTAGTTATATAGTATAATCTAGCATCTTATTAATATATAGTATTTGTTTAATTAGCTTTTTTTATAATATCTTATTAATTAATTATATTAGTATATATAAATTAAATTAAAGTTAAAGTTATTTTTTATTTATTAATTATTTTTTCTTAGTTATTTACTAAGTATGTTATGAATTCTTTACTTTTCCTATATTTTCTATCTACTAATTGTATCTCCTACATTTTCAATATTATAAAATTCACAATATTTTCTTATTTATCTTATTTTAAATTCACAACATATTCACAATTAATTACCAATTCATTCACAATATATTCACAACATATTCTTATTAAATTCACAACATGCATATTCACAACATATTCACAATATATTCTTAATAACTTACAATCAATTATCTAACAACATATTCACATATCCAAACATATTCACAATCAATTATCTAACAACATTGGAGGGGACATTTAGACCCTGGGCTGAGAGCCCATCTTTGAGGCCAATTCCATCTGCATGCCCATGAAGAGTTGTGGATGGCTTAAGGCTGAAAGCCCTACAGGTAAAGGACTCGTAACCATAATTACAGGTGAGATAACTCTGAAGAATTGGGGATGAGGCCTAGGACTGGGTACGAATATCTTGCATGAGATAACTTCTACAAAATAAGAGATATCCTCTCCATTTAAATAAAGGATCACAAAGGATAAGAACAGAGGATTGGTGATTAAAGTTAATCACCATCACGCCACATCCTTTTATAAATAACTCGGTAGAGGTAACATCATTTTTATCTTCATCTTTTATATACTTATTCTCATACTGTTACTGACTTAAGCATCAGAATTTACACAGGGCGACCAGTGCCATCCTTTCATTGCATGAAGAGTCATCCGGGCGATTGGTGGTGTGAAACACGTCCTTAACAGTGGCACTGTCTGTGGGATATCTACAAACTTAAAGATTTTCACATGTCAGGCATCATGAGATCGCAAGTCGACCGAGATCCGGGACCGAGCATGACGGAGGCAGAAGGAAGGTTAGCGGAAGTAGAGGAAAGGCTGAACCAAGTGATGGTAGTTGTCGAACAATTGCAGAAACAGAATGAGGAATTAAAGCGGCAAAGCAATAATCCCCTGCCCAGAACGGACAACTTGAAGGAGATGCACACAGTGCCGGAGGAGTTAATAGCAAAGAAGTGGAGAAGAAGAAGATGCATGATGAACTATACAGTTTAGCAGACAAATACGAGGAGATGGCTAAGAGGATGGGTGGCTCCTCTTCCGTGGAGCAACTCCTCACACGCACGGACCTCCCTTACAACGAGGAGGTTATGGCGGTCCCACTACTAGCTAAATTCAATGTACTGTACATCGACCTGTACGATGGGCCTAAAGATCCCATTGATCACCTTGAGAATTTTAAAGCACACCTGACTCTCCATGCCTTCTTAGGGGAGGTGGCTTGCCGCGCCTTCCCGTTAACTTTAAAATATATATTCGCATACACTCAACTCAGCCATTTATGTCTCATAACGTTCGAACGTTATACCTTTCAGATGAGGAAGACGGCATAAACGTTCGAATGCTAATCAAATAACGTTCAAACGTATTGAGAGTGTGTGCGAATGTATATTTTACATTCGAATGTACGTTTGTAATGTTCGCACGTATGATCGTTCATATTCTTGAGTGGCACGTACGTGTGCACGTTAGTATTTCATGCGAACCTTATTTGGAATTCGTTCGAATGTAAAACCTTTCAGTTGCCAAAAAGGTTAGAAACTTTCGAACTAATAGTTATGTATGTTCGAATGTATTAATAAATACGTTCAAGAGCTTCCTCACTTGCGAACGTATTGGTTTTGTACGTTCGAATGTAATAATTTTCTGTTTATTTTATTTATACCGTGCGAACGTATATTCGGTTTAATTTGAACGTGTGTTTTAGCCATCACGTTCGAACGTAACTCATCTTACATTGGAATGCTTATTCTAGAGGAAATTAACGTGCAAATGTAAAAACTAAAACATTCGCATGTATAAGCTTAACGTCCGAACATGATATTTTACATTTGAACGTGTTCTCGAAATAATTTAGATTATAATACATAATATGCATCATTTTACTAAAATTGCTCAAATTTTTTTCTTTCTTTCAGGATATGCCCCATCTTCGGACAACTAGGAAAAGAGGGAGGGAAGGAACAAGGAAGGACACGTCTCAAATCGGGGCTCGAATAGTGATGTCCGAACAAGAAGTTATGATCAACCAATTCCACGAACTCATATAGGAGCAAAAGAGCATTCGAGACGTGTGTTACGAGAGGCTTGATGAGTATCTGCAGATTGAGGGGTAGCATATACTCCTCAATGGTTTGGGAGATTTATATGGGAATGTGCTCCATGCCTCAAGATGCATCCTCCCACACCGTGACACTACGAGGTATTCAGTTTAAAGTCTCGTAACGTAGCTGAGATATCGACTGCAGGAGATGCTTAGCCTAAGGATGGATCCTGAATAGATGCAGATGTAGACACCCTGCATCATCTACTGGCCCAGTTGACCGGATGGAGGCTACTGATGATGAGGATAGTGATGATGACGATACTGATGAGAAGAATGAGTACCGAGATGAGGATTTCTACATCCTCACTTTGAGAGACCTAGAGCAGTTCGATAGGAAGAACTCCTTCAACTAGGTACAAATCCTATCTTTTTCTGCATCTTGCATCTTATTATTGCAACAAATGTGGATCCTGTGGCACATAAGGCCATATTTAGCCGGACTCGCGCATAGTTCCTTATAAGAGTGGCACGTGGAGAGCCTACCGACTTGTCACTTTGTATTTATGAAAGGATCCATTAGAAGACGAGCATCGTCTCCACAGACAACCTCTCATATAGAGTCCTCATTACCAAGCTATTACTGGCCTAGAGGGTGCAAACCCAGGTGGAGTAGTGGATGACAAAGCAGATGAGCCCTATCGACATGACCACCCACTGTCGAAGCATTGTACAAGGGAGGGGACATGCTCGACGTCAGCCTAGCCCTATACTATATCTTGTTCCTCCAACTTAGTCTCCGATGTTGCTCCCCATATTGGAAGTATTAGTCAGCCGCCGACGAGTACATCTATGGGATATACGCAGCCTGTTTGGCTCGATGCGTGTCCTACTTGGGTTGATGCGATGGTCTCAGATATTACTGTGCACAACGACCGACAGATTGCGTCAGTAGAACAGAGTGTCACTGATTTTTCCACCCATGTTGTCCAACGGATAGATATCCTAAAGACAATGGTCAACACATTGACTGACAATTTTAATAAATATGTAAACAACTCGTATTGAGTATTTTTCACTTTTCTCGTGTTGTTTACAAAATTTTATCATATTTTGTACTTTATTTTTATCATATGTAATGAACAATATTATTTAATATATCTACTGTTTTTGAATTTCAATTCTCAAACTTTTTTAATGTTAGCTTATCCAACTTTAATATTAAATCGCTGCACTTCAATTCTCAATCTTTTTTAATTTTGAAATATCCAATTTTAATATTAAATCAATTAACAATCGAACGTTGGCACCAAAAACTTCCACGTTCGCACGTAAATAGCCTCAACGTTCAAATGTCCAAGGCATGTTTTAACGTGAATATGTATACATTTGAATGTAATGCAATTTCTCGGCTACTTTCAGTGACGGTTTCCACAAATAGTCACAGAAAATGCTTTTTTGTGACAGTTTGGGCACTGTCACAACTTCCAAACAGTCATAAAAGCTCATTTATGTTGTAGTGTCTAGATCCCTACAAGGACGACATTTTCTTCAACCTTTTCTCAACTCTATTTTCTCCATTATATTGAAAGCTAAATAAGGCCTTGAGAAACTATACAATCACCAAATATAATATATTTTTCCCTCAAACAATGTAACGCCCCAGTCCTGGATAGACTAAAGAGTTACTAATTGCCACCTAAAATCATCTCCCGACCACATAATATATATACTGTAAATTCTCTATAAAACAAAAAACTCATTGTTTCAAATCAAATACTCCATATAATTAATCTAAGATACCACAAAGTCATCAAAACATCCCAATAACCCAAGTAAACAAAACAAAACAAATCTACTGAATACAATTCTCTAGTCATCGAAGTATCATCTTTGTACTTAATCCACTATAAGCATATAGCCTTACCCATACTTCCTATTCTTGATCCTAAGCCGAAACATCCAAAACATTTGAAAAATATTGTGGAGATAATGGACGAGCTATCAACAACTAGTAAGCAAAGAATATATACTAATATGTAAACATTAGCCTTTTCACAGAGCTCAGAATGTAGAGCAAAACATTTTTAATTTCAGAGTGCAGAACAAAAACGTGTTCTCAAAATATGAGAGGGACAATTCAAAAATATTCATATTCAAAAATCATTTGGCATAGCATAACTAAATATCATCATCATATCGTATCAAAGCGTCATTTCAGAACAGAGGCCTTGTTTAACCCCTGTGGTAGGGTTGTGCTACTCCCGGTGGCCAAACCGGACAGAGACATAAGTGAATCTTCCCCTCATTATTCTCAGAGTCCCGAGTGTGCACACAGGAAAGACATTATAGAAAACCACTTTGTTTCCAAAATGGGTGCACTCAGAGACATAGAAGTTGGTAGCAACCAAAACAGAGGCCACAGTTTTGCACCAGTGGTAAGGTCAGAGCAAAGTAGAGCAGAAACAATGCCAGATACATAATCAGAAGATATGCCAAAGGTTTTAAGATCCCACATCATATCAAATAGAGTATTGAACAGAATCATACCATTTTCACATAATCAAAATAGATTCAGACCATCTTTCGTAATCATGCCAAAAGTTTTAGATTTCATATTCATTCTTTTTGCACAGTTCAGAAAAAGAATGCCAAAACTTTGCTCATGTCTACACTAGTCATAACAAAAATATCTTTCACTTTTCCTATTCAGATACAATGAATGATGTAGATACAAAAGATACGGAGATTGTTTTTCAATTTTCTTTTCATAATGAAACATGCATATTTTTCATAAAATAAACCTCAGCCCACTCATTTTATGCAAAGTCTAGCATAGGAACCCTGCTTACCTGACTCTTATAGTGTAATGTCTAAGCCTTGATTCTGGACTCTAGTAATATCAACCATTAAACCAGAAAATACTAATATCATAACCTATTTCCGATCTATATAAAAAAATAATGGTGTAAACATTTAGTTCATAAACAATGGCTTAACTGTACTTAATATTAACTTAATATTAAAACAATCATTTAACTTATTACTATATTCAAATATTAATTTAACACTTAATAATATATATTAAGAAAATCTTAAATAATTTCTTAAAAAATATGTTTCTGTAAAAACAAAGAGTTTAATTAACGTGATGTGACTAAGCCCAACAAAACTCAAACTTGAAAATGAAATAAATCAACTAAACAAAAACCCAAGCTACAATAGCCTAAGAGCATCCTCATTGGATTATGTAAATGCAAATCCAATGAGGAGTTTGGCTAATAGACCCCAAAAAATAGTCTACATTGGATTATGCAATTTCAAAAGGATATAACTTTTAGCTACATGTCGATTGTTGGTTATATTTGGTGGTCACTGTAGCTAGAACAAATTTTTTAACTAATATTTTCAAGTACTTGTTATTACCTTTGCTTTTCTTCTGCACCATTTCTCTATTTCTTATTTCGTTCCTTTGCTTTTCTTCTGCACCATTTATTTCTTTTCAAAGTTTTTTTTTTTGTTTTGGCATGTTATTGCTAGGTTCAATCCTTCAGATTTAGGAGTTTTTTTTTTTTTTTGGGGGGGGGGGGGGGGGGGGGGGGGCATTTGTGCATTGTTTAGTGATCCTAGGGCTGGGACTTGGGCTGGAAACAAGAAGAAAATTAATGGGTTTTTTGTTTAGGTAAAAATGTAATAGACAGATGTGTTTTTTTTAATGGTGTTGTATTAAATATTTAAAATGTATTTGCAACACTCTAGAAATATTGCTCTGCACTTGTATTAATCTATTTCAATATAGGTCTTAATTTACAAAAAAATTAATAAAAAAAAATTGAAAAAAAAAAAATTATTAAATTAATAATACTTTATTATTATTTTGACTAATAGATGGATAATCCAATGTGAAAATAAATTTTGATTGGAATAGTCAAATGCAAAATCATGTCATATTATGCAAATTTTACATTTGCATTCGCATAATCCAATGCTAATGCTCTTGGCCTAAAAGAACACTTTTAAAATCAAAAGTCAGGAAACACGTGACACCGAAGAAGGGTAGTAAGGTCATGAGGCTCCACAAATCTGGGGTATTCTTTGCTTATTTCGGAAAGGCTAAACAGAAGGCATAAAAGAAGAAAAATAAACAACCCTGACTGAAGGAAAGAGGATCACGCAACATACTCATACAGAGAAAAAGGAGTCGTGCGATGAAGCTGGTGCAATGTCACATCTAGTTGGTGGACAAAATCGAGTTCATTATGGGATTCCTTATGGGTGACTGTAAAGTTCTGAGAGAAGAATTTGTTTGTGCTTTTAGACCGAGAACATCCTAGAGAAAAATGAAGTGATCGGGGCTTGAGGCTTACCAGAAAAATGAGAATTTGACGAAGAGTGAGTGGTCGGTAGTTTCTTGGCTGACAAGGTCCTTCTCTGTGGTGGTCGACGGTGAATAGAGGTGGAACCCACAGATATTTTTGTTACTCATGGTGGAGAGAGAGAGAGAGAGAGCTGATTGGGGTGGTTCCGGCATGAGTCAGCGCCTCACGGGGTGGTTTAATGGTGCAGTGGTTGATCTGTTTTGATGAGTAAAAACATAGGCTTGCTTTTGTTGGCTCACGGTGTCACAACAAGGCTTGGTGGTGCAGGGGCAGTGGCGCAGGGTGGGGCTTTTCCACGATGGTTTTTGTGTGGACAATGGGATGTGGAGCAGGACTTGGTGGTTTATGTGCTGCTTGGGTTTGCTGAAAGTGGAGGAGCATGCATGGTTGTGGTTGCTGGACATGGAGGATGGGAGTCGGCAGACGTGCAACGGAGGGACCATCCCTATATGTATGTGCGAGCAGCCTTGCGGTTTTGGGGTTGACGTGGAGGAGAGAATGCCATGTTTTGGGGTGGTTCAAGCTTGAACGTGGGTTGCGTTTCGATGTTCTGAACGTGGAGGAGCTTTTTGAGGGCTTGTCCTGACATGCGTTGGTGCGGTCCAACTGCAATGCATCACGGGGAGAGGGGTGGCAGTGAAAAAAAATAATGCAAAACAAGGGGTGGTGGTGACCGACGTTGTATGGCAGACAGATAAAGGGCTCACGCAATGGATACATGTATTATTGGTTTCTCGATACATGTTATTATTGGTACATACATGTATTAAATTAAACTTTATGCATGTTCTTATTGTTAAAGACATGTATTAAATTTTATTAAATTTTCTATACATGTTATTATCGGTGTATATTTGTATTAAATTAGATTTTATGCATGTTATTATTGTTAAATACATGTATTAAATTTTATTAAATGTCATATATATTCATGTTATTATTATTAAATACATGTATGAATTGTTTATTTTGGGTCTTATTATCATGCCATGTATATTTATTTATCCAATATGGGGCAAATGATTCACATCAAAATTAAAGAAAAGATTGGCTGCCCAAAGGTACAAGATTTTCTTAATTTTTCGTGACAAATCATTAAACCCTATAGTAAGGTGGATATGGTGGAGTGAACACTTTGTATGTCAAAGTTTACTCTCAAAGGAGAATTCTAGTGATACAGCTAGTTCATCAATATAATTTAAAATTGGAGTGAACACTTTGTATGTCAGAGTTTACTCCTGAAAGAGAATTCTAATAATTCAACTAGTTCATCCATATAATTTAAAGTTGGCGGGAATACTTTGTATGTCAGAGTTTACTTCCAAATGAGAATTTTGGTGATACATCTAGTTCATCCATATAATTGAAAGTTGGAGGGAACACTTTGTATATCAGAGTTTACTCCTAAATGAGAATTTTGATGATACAACTAGTTCATCCACAGAATTTAATACTGGTGGGAACAATTTGTGTATCAAGATCTAATCTCAAAGGATGGTCTTGATGATACTACTAGTTCATCAACAATTGATTAAATTCTGATTATTGTTTCTGAGTGTCGAACTCAAAGCATTAATATGATTAAAATGTTTTTTTTTTTCAGTAAGTATACGAATATCTTTACAAGGTTTTATGTATGGAATTGACGCTAGTATAGAGAAACATGAGTATGTCAAATTTGAACTAAGAGTTTTAGACCCTGGTTTATCGATTTCAAGTCTTAATTTCAATTATTATTGAGAATATTGATAAGGTTCATAAAAGTACAATGTTTAAGAATATTGGATTAATTACTACATATGAAACTATAGGAATTTCTTTGTATTGTACATAATGGTTTACTTCAGAAGCATTATTATTTCATTGAAGTAATGAGATAAGAAAAAGTTGGTAGAATGATTGTTAGCTAGATGCAAATTTATTTTGCTAATTTGTATGAAAAATCATTTGTATCTTTTGGGAAAGGAATGACATGATGGTGATGAAAATAAATTAATTGTGTCAATTGAAATTTGAAAGACACTATGACACATGAAGGTTTAGGTGCCCTAAGCATGAGACATGATTCGAATGGAAGGGTAAATTGTTTTTTGTATAAGTTTTGAATCAGATTTTAAAGATGTTTATGCATTCTTAAAGACGTTTATTTGTATGTATAAGTTTTAAATCAAACTCTATAAATGTTGATACTTATTTTAGTGGTTGACCTCGACCACAAATGTTCAGATTTTTAAATTGTTTCAAAATGCCATTTATAATAGTGTTTTTGTTAAAAGTTTTTTTTTTTCTTTTTCATTCGTGAGGCATGTATTGGAACCAAATAAAAAAAAATTTATGAAAATTTTTTACAATTTGTGGCATAGAATTTGAAACATAATTTGTGATATAAAAGTTTGAAGAATATCTCCAAGAAAAGTTGTAAAGATTAGTAAATAAAATATTTTCCGCATTTAGATTTTCTAATCTCAGGTTGTGTATTGATTTATATAAAAGGAAAACAAATCAAACATATCAATAAAAGATGGTACAAGGAATAGAGAGTACCTTGAGATAATGCCTATAGATGCATGTAAATCTTTTCTCTATAATGTTCGATAGATATAAGTATTTCATTACTTTCATAATTGATTTTCATGGTATGGATGTATCTATCTGCTACATGAGAAGTCTCAAGTCATTGATAATTCTTGAGGTACTTCTCATGGGGAGGAAATGCAGCTAGGTAGAAAGATGAAAATCATCAAATTGGATTGAAGTAGTGAGTACCAGGAAAAGTATTATGAGTCAGGTCATAACCCAAACTATTTTGTTAACTTCTTGAAAAGATGTGTAGTAAAATTATTAAACACAATGGTATATATCTTAAATTGTGTTCCAAGTAGTCTTAAAGACTTTTGAGTTATGGAACTTGATTTAAGGCATATACATGTATAGATAGTCAATCTAAAGTAAGATTTTACAATCCAAATGAAAGAAAGTTAGATCGTATAATAGTTAATGAATACATTATTGATTACACAGAGAGATCCAAATGATTTAGGTTGTACTGTCTCTATCCAGAGAAATTGAAATATCAAATTACTTATGGTTGGCAAAATCAGTGGGAGTATAGAATCTAGATATGCGATTGTTGTGAAGTGCATTATTGTACTTTGAAAATGCTTATAGTTCATTTTGTGATTATCTTAATGATAACATGGAACAACAAGCAAATGATCATCTACCTCATCAGAGAAACACTGATGACGAATTGGCCTTGAAAACACCGAAACAGGTAACCTCATGTGATCTTCTTGATTTGATTTTGGTTAGGTTACGTGGTGTATTTTCAAAATTTAAATTTGACATAGAAATAAATGAAGGTTCACATATGTTTTCATAAGTTATAGAAATAAGTGATTTTATAAAAGACCGATGCATAAGAGTGATCGAAATCCATGAATCAATGTAAAGTTCACAATTCATCTAAATTGTCTGAAATGTATAAAAGTCAAACGTAAATGAGTGGTGGAGACAAAACCCTGGCTTTAAAGACAATGTTGAACGATATAAAGTTAGACTTGTAATTAAGGATTTTACTCAGAAATGAGTATTGATTAGAAATATATTTATAATAAACCTGAAAGAACTCATTAAGAATAACTATGGCATTAGTAGCTCATTATGGTCTAGAGTTATATCAAAGAGATATGAAAATAATTGTAGAGTGAAAATCTAAAGTCTACAAGAAACGAATAAAATGATTACTTAGAAGAGGTAACAAATTTTCTGAAAAATTTGTATAAGAAATTTGATAATACCAATATTGTTTTGGAATTATGAAAAATATTGTTAATGTATATACCTGTAAGTCAGTGAGAGTATATTTGTATTTATGGTCATGTACATATATGACTTTTGCCAAGTATGAATTATGGTTTGTAGTATGACATTAAAGTTATGTCTCTAAAGAACTTTAAAAATGGAATTCATGAATGAGACATCATTCGTAATTGAGATTCAATTTTAATACCAAGACGATGACTGTTAGGATTGTTTCATTATAGATGCATAGAGTTTTGGAAGATTTTGCATGAAGAATTTTTGTTCAATAGATGTTTTAAAAATAAAATGTGACAGCTTGTATAAGGTTGAATATCAGTTTTTCAGCTGGCATTCTTGGTTGTTGCCAAAGTAGCCCAAGTATGTTTGACCCAAAAGCTGTGAAAAGAGTGCAATGTTATTTGCAAGAAATTAAAGACTATATTGTTGCTTTAAGAAGAACTTATACTCTTAAGGTAGCTGGATATTCAGACCCTATTTATGGGATTACTCTAATGATGGAAAATACAGTTATGGTTATGTATTTTGCTATCTAGTAGAGTTATTTTATGGAAAAGTATGAGTTAAATCTCTTACTGCTTCATGTGCCATAGGAACTGAGTTTGTGCTATGCTTTAAGGCCACAATGTATGATATCTGATTGAGGAAATTTATCTTAAGACTTGGAATTGTTGACTTATAGCCAAGCCGCTAAGAAAGTATTGTAAGAATTCCTCAGAGTATTTTTCTCTGAATAATAAGTATTTAATGAAAATTTAAATACATAAGTGTTAAGGAAAAAGTACAGAAACAAATATGTCCATAACAATAATGTGTTAATGATTATACTTTAAGGGACATGTTGAAAAAATGGGCCATATACTTATACCCATGATGTGAACATGTTAAAGAGATCATTAATATGCTGAGTATTTTGTTACTGGAAATTGAAATATATCTATTATAGTTGTTTATGTTTTATTATCTTTTCACTTTATATGCAAATTAAATGGTGTGGATGAATAATGACAAAATAATGTCTACGATAGATATAAATTGGAACCCAAGGTATTACAGTATTAGCCTTAATTGTCCCAATTAAAGATCGTGTTAAATTAAGTTTCTAGTGTTGTGGTACATGGAAAAGAATTTGTTGATCATATAACAGAGGACCACCATCACTCGCATTGGTAGTTGACTTGACATTGATATTACTTAACTCATGAAATGTATTTTGAGCTATTAAGGTTTCAGGAAAAGAATTTGCGTAGTAGGGCTAATTTCCTATGATAAACCCATGGACGGAAAATATTATTTTATGGGCGTGTGGGCCAAGTGGGAGAATGTAAGAGTTTTATTTAAACTCTATGTCCCATACACCCATCTTGATAGAGTTTGAAATAGTTCAAAACTTATCAGTTAATAGATGAGTTATAATGGGATAAAAAACTTCTAAGAGATAAAATTAACTCTATATATCTAATCACAGTCAAACACAAAGTCTTAGATTTCTTGATGGTCAGAAGTCTATAAAGAGTACTAAAGGGTTAAGGGTTCTCACCTACAACATGAGAGTGCCTCTAGCCATCGGGAGACATTTATGAGGCTAAGTTGCTAGGGTGATCATTCTCTCATAGTCAGATCAAATTCTTCATCATACAAATGGAGAAAGGTACGTGTTTAATTATTATTGTTTTTATTCTTGTGGATTATAGAAAATCAAAGATCCAATTATTAATGTTCATGTTAAAATATTTAACAAGGAGGAGCTCATGGTGTGGAGGGGCGTGGTTGTTGCATGGTGTTTGCTACCTTTGTGGGTGGTGGTTGGCTATGGAAACTGGAGGGTCAACAAGACTAATTTTATATGAGAGAGAGAGAGATAAAAGGATAAGGGAGAGCAGTTGTTGAAAGAAATAAGGACATGGGTAACGGAAGGGAAAATTGTTGAGGAAAAGAAGAACGAGAGGAAGCCGTCGGGGGTGGGGAGAGAAGAGAGAGAAATAAAATTTAAATTTAAATTTATATCAGAAACGACGTTGTTTTCCTTAACTCTTGGGCTTCTCTATGGGCCTAGGTCAAGATTGCCCCCGGTGTTACAAACGATCTGTGGACATAGGATTTTATGTTGAACTTCGTAATTCTATGTCTCTCCATTTATTTACATTTCATATGTCAAAAGCATTGTATCAATGCCTAAGCCATCATGGTGGCCATACGACCATATTTTTATGCACTGACTCTGCCAATAAATTTAATCTAACCAAATAAGCAGTTGTGTTTAGGGGTGGCAATTCGTGTTCACGGGTCATGTAATGTCATGGACATTCGAGTACTATATGAGTCAACTCAAACACGACCGGTTAAGCTAAACAGGTTAGACTTTTTAAACATTAACACGACCTATTTAAAAAACTAGTAATACGATATGACCTGTTTTGACTTGTTTAAAACCTAATTAGAAATGGGTCAATACGACACAAGTCATTTCAATCTGTTTTAAGTAAATGGGTTGAAATGACCCACATAACCCATTTAACCCGATTCACATTGTCTCACATAAAAGTAAAAATCAATATTTATTAGAAGCTACAATATCTCAAAAAAACTATTAAGACTTTCTAATAACAAAAAAAATATCAATATTTTTCAGATTTTAACCTATAATAAAACTAATATTATAATCCGAACAATGACAATATGAATATAAGTCCAAAATCACAATCACAACTATAAAAAGTATAAGCATATGTAGAAATATCAATATTAAAATCCGACAATAATAAAATTATAATTTTAAAATAAATTTTAAACAAGTAATTGCGAGTCGACCTTTTATTGACCCTTTTATTAGTTGTGTCTAACAGGTCAACAAAAGTTGCAAATTGTAACTAGGGAAAGGAAAAATGATTTTTTATTATTAGTTTTGAAAATAAGGGTTGAAATGAGTTAAAGTAATTAATTCAATGTATCAAGATGCTACATATAACATTCAAACATGATGTATTAACGTTCAAACTTGTTAGTGTTACATATTTCGATTTTTTTTAACAACAATTATGTTATGTAATATAATATAAATAAATAAATAAATACTATTAAATAACTAATTTTCCTGCCATTACATTATAAAGAAAAATATATAAGGGTGGAAAAATAATACACAAACACCATTTAAAGGTATGCGCAACTCAATATGTGGCTTTTGAAGTCATAAAAGAATGAGGCGTAAATACCTTATCAATTAGGATGACTAAATGATTGACAAACAAGGATATTTGGTTCTACGATATTTGGTGTAACAACCCGCAAGAAAATCAATGGATAAATTTCTTTAGAATTTAGGAACATCATGAAATTCCATAAAGATTTCACGAGTTGAGCCACTGATTAGATTTTAGTCTGTCAGTATTGTTGGATTTCTATCCGCTTTGGTGACAAAGTTGCCTTTTATTTATTTGAGACACTTAGGAGTATGATTTCAAGAAACGAATTGCACCATTAGTCTTAGATGAATATTTAAGATTATATGATGCAATGTTACATTTTCGTTTCCCAGGTGAATAGTACTTGGGAGTGCCTTTTGATTTAAACGAGGCTCTTAGGTGTCAAAGTTGGTATCTTGTTGGGTTTGTCTGGACATCTGGATGTGGCAACCAAGCTTAGCCTATACCTCACAGAGGTGGTGGTGACCCTCATGCCTGCCAACATGAGCCCCTAGGTGCACAGAGCACGCTATGCACTAGCCAAGCCTCTTTTCTTTCCTTCTTTTTTTGACAAGGCTAACCAAATAAGAATAGCAAACAGAAAGCTAAGGGACTTATCTGCTTCTTCGTTGGAAACAATCTCATGAGTCGGGGAATCATCCTTCATCCATTTCCTTTGCAGAGAATAAGTTGGTACCAACTAGCGATGCTTGATTTTGTGCTGGTCGAAAAGGAAGGAGGTGCCATCCACGACCCACGATAGTGGCTCGTGTGTCAATTCAACGTGCTTGAGTACATCCATGGTAGTAAATAATAAATATAATATAAACAAAATAGAGACAAATTTATGTGATTCGACATAAAGCCTACGTCAACAGGGTGTTTCAATGAAACATCCACTATAATGGGTGATTTAATAGTCTATCATGGTCTCTTGTATCTTGCAATACATTGGAGGTCGATAAGCCTTTTGCCTAGAGAAGATATGTCTCTAGAGTTTCTTGGGTTAAGGTAAAAGAAATCTTCCAAAAAAGCCATGAAAGGTCATCCTAAAGTATCGTTGTCTCTGCTAGTAAAACCCCTTTTATTGAGGCTTTTAGGAGTAGTTGGTGATCAGATGTCAACTTTATGTCCCTTCCACCTTTCTCCTTTACGTGCCTGACTCTACTTCCCTTGCATCAACCCTTGTCTTGTCTTGTCTTTCCCTACACTTCCCTATTGGTCTTGATGATGGTCATCTGGTGGGTTGAGTCTAGCACATTTTATCCCTAACACTTATACATTAGGAAGTTTACATATTGACATAGTTTAATATAAACCCTTAGACTGTAAAACTCTTTTTATTATAAAGTAAATATAACGTATTACATTAAACTGCGTCAATGTGTGAAAAAATTTATGTAAGATTTCTTTGTAGACCTAATACTTTTCTTTCGAAGACCCGATCATGTTTAGAACTTTAGAAGGACTTTCTTGATCTATATTTGGGCCTAATATTACCAGACTCAAATTCAACCTGAACTAGTACAGAAGCTCTTTCTTGATTTATGTCGTGGTTGATTGGCTTCGATTGAACTTTAGCGTAGCTGTCAGATCTTTGTATAGTCAATGGTGATTAGATGGCAGAGAGGGACTCGAACTCCTTGCAAACTTCAGAATAAAGACCAAGGAAATCACCAGAAGAAGGAGATGAACATTTAGGCCAACCTCAATGGGAAAGAGTAAGGATTAATTTCCATAGAGGTACGTCAAGAAGGGAGGCGTTGCTTGGATGAGGGCACTGAAAAATATATGGCAAACCATGTATAATTTTGTTCGTCAATGCCAATGACATCATCTGCTCTGGTCTACATAATGGAAACATTTAATGCTGGCATAATTTGGGACTTATCAACACTATGAGGCTTGGTTTCTACGCAAGTGAGGCAGTCATTGGATTAAGTGAGATTTATACACTACAACATAAATGAGTTTTTGTGATGGTGTGTAGAAAATGTCACTAAAGGCTGCCGTGAAATTGCATTACGTTTGAACATCTACATATTCACGTTAGAACGTGCCCTGAACATTCAAACGTTGAGGCTACTTACGTGCGAACTTGAAAATTTTTTATTCCAACGTTCGAACGTTAGTGATTCACGTTCGAACGTTAATTGATTTAATATTAAACTTGGATATTTCAGATTAAAAAATATTAAGAATTGAAGTGCAGTAATTTGATATTAAAGCTGGATAAGCTAACATTAAAAAAGATTGAGAATTGAAATTAATAAATAGTAGATATATTAAATAATATTGTTCATTACATATGATAAAAATAAAGTACAAAATATGATAAAATTTTGTAAACAACATGATAAAAGTGAAAAATATTCAGTACGAGTTGTTTACATTTGTATTAAATTCTTAAGTCAATGTTTTGACCTTTTTTGTTTATGATACCCAACCGATGGCCAACCTAGGCGACACTATGTTGTACTAACGTCATCTGTCAGTCGATGTGCGCAGTAATAGTTGAGACCATTGCATCAACCTAAGCAGGTCATGCATCTCCCATAGATGTACCCATGGCAGCTGATTAGTACTCCCAATATGAGGAGCAACACCGGGGGCACACTGGGTCGGAGGAACAAGATCTGGTACAGGGCCAGACTAACGTCGAGCATGCCCCCTCCCATGTCCAATGCTCCGATGGTGTGTGGTCATGCCGATGTGGCTGATTTACTTTGTCAGGCACTCCTCCGCCTAGGGTTGCACACTCCGGGCCAAGAATAACGACGTAATGATGACTCCATATGGGAGGTTGTCTGTGCAGACAACACTCGCCTCGTAACGGATCCTCTCAAAAATCCAAAATGGCAAGTCGATGGACTCTCCATGTGACACTCGTATAAGGAACTATGCGCAAGTCCGGCTAAATGTTACCTTATGTGCCACAGGATTCACATTTGTTCCAACAATAAGATGCAACATGCGGAAAAAAGCGACGAGTTGTACCTGGCTGAAGGAGTTCTTCCTATAAAGCTGCTCTCAGTCTCTCCTAGTGAGGTCTCATCTCTGTCGTCATCCTCCTCATCAGTACCCTCAGTCTCTGACACGTCAACTGGACCAGTAGATGACGCAAAAGTGCCTACATCTGCATCTACTCGGGATCCATCCCAAGGCTGAGCATCTCTTGCAGTCGATGTCTCAGCTACACGACAGATCCCAGAAGCTCGGTGATGACATCTGCCGAGACCTCGAACTGAACACCACGTACTGTCATAGTGTGAGAGGATGCATCCTGAGGTAAGGAGCACATCCCCATATAAATCTCCTGAACCATTGAGGGGTATATGCTACTCCTAAATGTGTAGATACTCATCCAGCCTCTCGTAGTGAACATGTATCTAAGGCTCTTATGCTTCCATTTGAGTTCGTCGAACTGGTTGATCAAAACTTCTCATTTTTACATCACTGTTCGAGCCTCAATTCGAGACGTATCCTGGCTTGTTCCATCCCTCCCCTTTTCCTATTCGTCAAAAGATGAGTCATATCCTGAAGGTAAGAAAAAAAATTGAGCAATACTAGTACTATGATGCATATTATGTACTGTAATCTAAATTATTTTGGAAACACGTTTGAACGTAAAATATCATGTTCGAACGTTAACCTTATACATGCAAATATTTTAGGCATTACGTTTGCACCTTAATTTCCTCTAGGATAAGCATTCCAACGTAAGATGAGTTACGTTCGAACGTGATGCTGGCAAACACACATTCGAATTAAACCAATTATACGTTCGAACGGAATTAATAAAATAAATAGAAAATTATTACATTCGAACATACAAAACAAATATGTTCACACATGAGAAAGCTCTTGCACATAAGACATTCGAACGTACATTAACTATTAGTGCGAACGTTTCTAACCTTTCTAAAAACTGAAAGGTTTTACATTCGAACGAATGTTAGATAACGTTCGTACTTAATACTAACATTCGAACGTATGTGCTGCTCAAGAATATGAACGATCATACATGCGAATGTTACAAAAGTACATTCGAATGTAAAATATACATTCGCACGTACTCTCAATACATTCACACGTACTGTAGAACTTTTGCTCGTTATTTGATTAAAGTGCGAACGCGTATGTCGTCTTCCCCGTTTGAAAGGTCTAATGTTTGAATGTTATAAGACAGAAAAGGTTGAGTCGACTTAGTCATTCCTTAACACCTCAAACACAATGAAAGTGGTCAAAAGCTACCATAGAAATAAAATATACACTTCAATAAAGTTTTCTACGGTGGTAGTTTGGCCATTAGCAACCCGTGGTGGCCGAAAACTCAAGATGAAAGTCCGGCCATCAATGGAATTTGAAAACCCCCGAAACCTCCACTAAACATAAAAAAATAAAAATAAAAAATAAATAAAAAGAAGAAGAAAAAAAAAGCTACCCAAAGGTTAAAGAGGAATGCCTACCTCTTTTGTGACATTTGTGGTGGTGTTTGACGATGGCGGCAACGGAGGCGACAAGAGGAAAATATGTTACGTATTCGTTTGAAATGCTGTTTCACATTTGGACATAAGCTTATATACACGTAACGTTTGAACGTTATAGTGTTAACGTGCGAACATAACTTAATCAGCGAGAAAGCCATCTGAAAGTTATTATTTTAACGTTTGAACGTTTTTTAGTTAATTCCCGATACATTCAAACGTTATATTGGTACGTTTGAATGTCTCTAGAATAATTTTTTATAATATATAATAGTTGTTATATACTATATAATCTAATAATATTTTTATTGATAATATAGTTGTTATATAGTGTGAACATATGATTATCGATCAAGAATATTATTACTATACTATATGTAATATATTTAATATACTATACTTATACACCATGTACTAGTATACTATACTTATACACTATATACTTAAAACAAGCTTGTCCCGTATGCAGAGATATGAGGTGAAAGGGCAAAACAAATATTCTGGTGAAAATTTTGGGTTATTTCCCGCTTAAATCCATATTGCAAAGATTATATATGTGTAAAAAAAATAGCTGAAGATATGAGGTGGCACGAGGAGAAAAGAGTTAAGGATAACGAATATATGAGGCACCCAGTTGACTCACTTGCGTGGCAATCCTTTGATGATCATTATCCAGAGTTTGGCAACGAAAAGGAAGTTAGCGTGTTCCACGAGTAGTAATGAAACTACAAGTAAGTGGCTAAAATATTCGCAGAAGATGCGTTTCCTAGGCCATCGACGGTATCTATTAGCAAATCATACATGGCGAATGGTAGGCGCTAAATTTGATGTGAGAGTTGAGGATAGAACTGCACTGAACGAGTTGACTGTGGACGAGATAGTGGAACAATTACTGAAAGTTAGACCGAATAATTTTGGCAAAGGTCAGGGAAAGAACAAGAGAAAACGAGGCACTCCAGAATTGAATTAGACAAAGCGTAGTATTTTCTTTGAATTGTTGTATTGGCCATCATGCATGTTATGAATATCTTGAGAGAATGATCTTGAGAGAATGACAATTAAACATAATCTGCATTTGGGAAGAGAAGGCAACAGGGTGGTTAAGTTGCATGCATGTTTTACGATGAAATGGATGAGATGATGGATTTTTGCAAATGGTTGTAAGGTGTGAAGTTGTCAAATGCTTATGCCTCCAATCTCGGTAGATGCATGAGCCCTGATGATTGGAAAATAAGTGGACTAAAAAAGTCATGATTGTCATGTATTTTTACAAAAATCGTTACCGGTAGGAATTCGTAGGAAACTAACTTCTAATGTACGTGCCGCCATAACCAAACTTTGCATGTTTTTCAAGGATTTTTGCTCTCAGATAGTAAATCGAGATATGTTATGAAAGATGGAAGAAGACATTGCTACTATGATGTGTAAATTCGAGCAGATCTTTCCACTAAAATGATGTAATGGTCCATTAAGCAATACATTTACCTCGGGAGGTACTATTAGGTTGCCCGGTGCAGTTCCTTTGGATGTATCCAGTTGAAAGATATTTAGGTAGATTGAAACGCACTGTTGAAAATAAAGTCTGAGCTAAGAGTTCAATAGCATAGGCTTATATACACTATGAATGATTGACATTTTGTTCTCTATATTTTCGGAGTCTTTAAATACGATTTAATCGTGAAAAGTGGAATGCTGATCTTGTTGCTCCTCCCCTCGTAAGCTATTAGTGTTTTCCCATAATGTACAGCCCTGGGATAGGTCTTAATTAGTGGAGAGTTAGGAAAAACTCGATGGTACGTGTTGAATAATTTTCAGGAGATTGATGACTATCTCTGGTATGTCGCTGCGTACTTAGAATAATTTTAATTAAAGCAATTATTATATAATGACTTTGTTCAAATATTCTATTCTTTTGTACTTATATATAGTGAGCACATGGATAAACTTAGAACAAAAGGCGTAGAGAATTTATAACTGTCTAGATGGTTTGAACAACGTGTATGCATTTAAATGGCCCATGACTTAAAATCATTTTGCACCATTTTAATTCTTGTTAATTTTTAATAATTGTGTTACTATTTCAATTGTTAGATTTTGGAACAATGTGCTAATGATCCCGCATCAGTTTCATTTGAATTGCATGCATTGGCCCGTAGTCCCTCACACAGAGCATTTCGATACATTGCATGCACGGTTCGAGATTATAGATTCCATACTATGGATCGTGAACATAATTGAACAACTCAAAACTGTGGTGTGTTCGTCAAGGGATGTCATGGAACAAATAATATTGACTACTATGCTATCAAACGTGACATTATCGGATTAAAATACCTGGGTGGGAATGCGATATATGTTTTAAATATGATTAGTGAGATATAGGCAGTGGTTGGGTTTTGATACATAGGGATAGTCACTTTACGAGTGTCAATACTGCATGTAAATGGTACGAAAATGATCCATTCATATTCGCTTGTCAAGCTACCAAACTCTATTACTTGGTTGATCCAATGAAAGGGATTGATGAAGATAATGGAGAGATAACTTGGCGAGTCGTATAAAAATTTGTTCCTCGAAATATCTATGATGCAAGAATGGTAGCGGATCACGATTATAGTGGAGATGAAGATGACACTTCAATTATAGAGGCCTACCAGGAAGATGGAAAGGGTATTAATTTATATGTTGACCTCGGTGCACTTGAACTAATCCTCTTATGTAGAGATGATGTCCCACCCGTATATCTCAACACATCCGTATTAAATGATCATTTAGTTCATGAAGTAAGTGAAGAAGAAAAAGAAGAAGAAGAAGAGTCCGAAGAGGAAGTCGATGAAGAAGATGAAGAAGACGATGATGATGATGATGAATATGTTATTGAAGTCGATTTTGAAACAAACATGGAAAATACATCTGGAGATGAAGAATAAAAGTATTAAATATTTTATTTACATAGGTGACAGTACAATACATTTTTTTATAAATTATTCTATACTAAGTTTTTTAAAATATTAATCATTTTCAAGGATGCCACCAAAACCACAGTGAAGAAATGTGCCTCCTCCCCAAGTCCCGAACTCGTTCACAACTCCCCAACTGAGGACTCCGCTCTTGAACAAGTTGATACACAGGAGATAGGCAGTCAATCAACACCTACCAATAAGGAAATTTTGTTAATAATTAATTATATTTCAATACTTTGGGGCTTGTATTTAACAAACTTAAAAATATTAGATGCCTTGTTACATCGTGGATGTGGCTTAACACGTGGCCTTGCTTTGGAAAGAAATAGAAGGTACAAAAAAATCAAGATCAGCATTCCTGATAACTTCACTGGAGGAGTGGATGATAGTGCAACATCACTTTCCTCCTATGTCGACACGCTAGTCTAAGTTTATGCCCCATTTTATGTGCGATCAGGGGGAGATGTTCCGAATGAGGTTAAGGATCACATTCGGAGTCGTTTATTGGTGAGTGTATATACGAAAGTAACTTTTTTTAGAGATGTTTTGATTTCATATTTTTGACGCAATTCACTTCTTGGGATGAATAAGACCTCAATTTTGGTTGTAGCGAGGATGTGTGACCTGTGAATGAGTTGATTGCTATATTATTTCAGCGTCACAAGGGATGATGTCATGACCACTTCAAGAAATGAAGTTAGACGATTGGAGGAAGTGTTGTGATCTTTTCGCAAGTCCAGATTATCAAGTATTCTAGATTTATTCCCTATAACTTATTTACATCTATATTGGTTTCAAGTATTATATTTAACATTGTTAATTTCTTCTGCAGCACTTAAGTTCTATCAATGTACATAATAGAATGGCTTTGACAATCCACCATAGTGCCAGTTCAAGGTCATTCGACCGTCTTGCCAATAAAACGGAAATTAATAACGTAATAAAATTTCCTCATTTCTATCAATTTTTTTACTTAAGTACTAACATTATTTTTTAAAATTACTAATTTGTGATTCTAAATTGTAATTAGCATTCAAGTCATAAAATTGTAAGAAGAACTTTCCTCTCTAGTCTCCCATGAGTAGAGGTTTGCTTTCCAGTCTATTGCAGGTTCGTTTTTTCTTTATTCCATGGTAGACGATTTGGAAGCATTGTTTGGAAAGTTGTCTGTAACGGAGCAGGAGCAAGAAGTTATCTTCGTCAACGATGATATAGTCCAAGAAAACTTAATTTGTGGTAAGAAGTGCCTGATAGTACAGCTACTTACTACTAAAAATTATAACAATGAGGCTTTCAGACAGGTTCTGAGGAAGATTTGGCGTCTAGTCAGGGCTATGCAGTTGCAGGATTTGGGTTCTAAATTCCTTATTGCTGAGTTTGAGGATGTCAAAGATCAAGAGAGGATCTTACGTGATGACCCATGGTCTTTTGACAAGCAGCTAGTCTTACTGAAGCAATTTGATGGTTTCCTTCAAACCCATCAAATTAATTTGACGGAAGCTCTCTTCTGGGTGCATATTCATGATCTCCCACTTATGGCCCGAAGTAAGAAGATCGGTCAAAAATTGGTGAATCATTGGGTGAGGTTTTGGAGGTGGATTCACTGGATTATGAGTGTGAATGGGGCGAGTTCATGAGGGTGCGAGTCTATCTTGATGTTTCTAAACCTCTTTTAGGGGGAAGCGACTTAGCTTGGGTTTGAATGGGCATTACTAGGTAAGGTTTTCATATGAACGTTTACCGGAGTTCTGCTACATTTGTGGTCGGATTGGGCATCTGTAGAGGGATTGTGAGCAGGCTGGCCAAATGGAAGCTACAGATGGAATATTGCCATATGGTCAATGGTTGGGGATCTTGGTGGTCGACGTCTTATGCCCGATCAATTTGGTCACCGACAGCCATCTAAGGTGGTCAATCTCGGTGTTGACGAACATGATAGTGGATCACAATTGGTCTCAAACGGCTCTGCAATACTTACGGAAGTGGTTACAATTGTCTCTATGGAGCCATTAAGTGCAGAGGTGGTGGGAAATCTGTTACTAGCGAAGATAGCGTAGCAGTTGAATGGGGGGTTAATGGAAAAAATGTGGCTACAATGATGGAAGGTGAAGCAGTTGATGAGGAGTTTGATGCTAGGCGTGATTCTCAGGTTCAGGTGGAAGTTGTCATGCAGAAGGCTGCTATAGAGGGAAGTAGTAAACAGGTGATGGGCCAGGATTTTTGTCATTCTGAGATGGGCCACTGCGATATGGGCCTATTACCTAATAATCCAAATAAGGAATTGACTGTTGTACAAGGCCCAGCACAGGCTTCCTGGAAACATGAAGGGAAAGTGAAAAATGAGGTTAGCCTTTTGCAATCTGAGGTTCCTGATTCTCAAGCCACATAGCCAAAATGGCACTCCACAACGAAATTGAATGAGGTTCCGATTAAGAAGGGGAGGAGCATTTCTAAGGATGTTCAGATTTGTGTTCTTCATGAGGTAACAATTATGTCAACGACAGAGGCTTGGAACCCACAGGGAATTCAAGTTGTTCGTGATTTAATCATGAGAGAAGGGCCCGACCTGTTGTTTTTTGCAGGAGATGAAGCTTACAGTTGGAGGTATGGAAGCTTGTAAATATAATTTGGGTTTTACAAATTGCTTTTCAGTTGATTCTATGGGGTGTAGTGGGGGCTTGGGTTTGTTGTGGAATTCTAACCTGGGTGTTGAGATTAAGTCATTTTCGAGATATCATATAGATGCTCATACTAAAATGAAGAATTTAAGGGAGTGGAGATTTACGGGTTTGTATGGTCACCCGGAGGCCTCGAGTAGATTTCCTACCTATAATCTCATTAGAACACTTAATTCCTTTGAGCAAATTCCTTGGTTGTTAGGGGGAGATTGTAATGAAGTGTTGCATTTACATGAAAAGCAACGTGGGAGACCATGATCTGTAACTCAGATTGGGGCTTTTAGGGATGTGATAACATATTGCAATTTGAGAGATTTGGGTTTTAGAGGACCCAAGTTTACTTGGTGGAATGGGAAGGAAGGTGATGGTAATATCTCTGAGCGTCTTGATAAGTATTTGGGAAAGAATTTGTTGTGTCAATTGTTTCCACAAGTTGTGATTAGACATGGGACTGTTGCATATTCGGATCATATGCCAGTTTTGTTTGAATCCATATGTTATAGGGATATGCAACAAAAAAAGAAATAATTTCGCTTTGAGGCGATGTGGGTGGGAGAGGAGTGGTGTGAGCAAATTATTGAATAAGTTTGGGGCAATAGGGATAGTAGTCCTGGTATGGAAGGGATTCTTAGTCTCATTAAGGGATGTGGGGAAGAATTGACAGTATGGAACAAAGTCTCGTTTGGGCATGTCAGGAAAAAACTTATTAAAGAAGGGAATTAGCTTGAGAAAATGCAGTTTGTTGACTCATGTCATCTAGATCCTGGTGGTCTTAGTCATGCTAGAAGAGAAGTTCAGTTGTGGCTTGAAAGAGAAGGGGTGATGGTGTGACAAAGATCTCGGGTTCAGTGGTTAAAAGAGGGAGACCAGAACACTCAGTTTTTCCATTCTAAGGCATCCTTCAGGAAGAAAAAAAATGTAATAAGGGGTCTTAAGGATGAGAGGGGAATATGGCATGAGGGTATACAACATGATGAGCTGGTTGTTGATTTTTTATAGAATCTTTTTCTACTTCTGTACAGGGTGATTAGGAGGCTATTTTGTACTTTGTTGATTGAAGGGTAACTGATGAAATGAATATTGAGCTCACCAAGTCCATTGTAGCAGATGAAGTAAAGTTAGCTTTGAATCAAGTGCATCCTACAAATGCACCTGGGCCTGATGGCATATCTGCTTTGTTTTTCCAATCATACTGGCACATCGTGGGAGATTCCATTACAAATGTAGTGTTGCATTCTCTTAATACATGTAAGCTGCCCTCTTAACTCAATCATACACTTTTGATTCCTAAGAAGAAAACTTGTTAGCTTATTTCTGATTATCAACCAATAAGCATGTGTAATGTGGTTTATAAGCTTGTTTATATGGTCATTGTCAATAGAATGAAGGGTTTTTTACCTGATATCATATCTGACTCTCAGTGTGCTTTTGTGGGGGGAAGACTGATTAGTGACAATGTATTAACATCTTATGAATTAGTGAATTATCTGATAAATAAAGGGCATGGAAATAAAGGGTATATGTCTCTTAAATTAGACATGAGTAAGTCGTACGATAGAGTTGAATGGGGTTTCTTGGAGAGAATTATGCTCAAATTGAGGTTTGTAGCCAGATTTGTTAATCTAATTATGGAATGTATTAAAACTGTCACTTTTTCAGTTTTAATTAATGGGAATGCTCATGGTCCCATTTTGCCTACAAGGGGCATTAGGCAAGGGGATCCACTTTAATAGCCTTACTGAGGGATGCTGAGGTAAAGAGGAATTTGATGGGAGTGAAAATTTGTAGAGGGGCTCCAATGGTAACACACCTCATTTTTGCTGATGATAACATACTTTCTAGCTAGCTGATGTTGATACAACCAGATTTATTCAAGGTTTGTTAGATAAATATGAAATGGCTTCTGGGCAAAAGGTGAACAAAGGGAAAACAACCATTTTTCAAAAAATGTTAATGCTATTAAACAAAGAGAGCTGTTGCAATTATTGGGCGTCAATACTTTTTAAAAATATGACAAATATTTAGGGTTGCCAAATTTTGTTGGGAGATCTAAGGCTCGAGCTTTTGAAGATATTAAGACAAGGTGTGGACAAATTTACAGAGTTGGAAAGAAAAACTGCTTTCTCAAGGAGTAGAGAGAATCTTATAAAAGCAGTGGCCTTATCTATTCCCACTTACTCAATGAGTTGTTTTAAATTACTTTTGATTTGTGCCAAGAACTTGAAATGATGATGGCGAGGTTTTGGTAGGGGCAAAGGAGTAATGAGAGAAAAATTCATTGACTAAGTTGGAAGAAATTATGTATGTCAAAATGTAGAGGTGGCATGGGGTTTCGGGATTTACACATGTTTTATATGTCATTATTGGCTAAGCAAGGGTGGAGGTTGTTACAAAATGAGAATTCACTAATGCAAAGAATTTTTAAGGCCAAATATTACCCTAACTGTACTTTTTTCCAAGCTTCTTTAGGCCTTAATACTTCCTATGCTTCGAGGGGCATTTTTGAAGCAAGGGGATGCCTCTTGGAAGGCTGTAGGTGGCAAGTGGGAAATGGTGAAACAATGAAGATTTGGAAGGATCCTTGGTTACCTGGTCTTAGACTCTTACAACCTATTGCGGATAGCATAAATGGGGCAATTGCTGATCAAGAACATACATTGGACAATTTAATAGATGCTACTACTAAAACATGGAATGCACAGTTGGTTAGAGCTCTCTTTAATCCAAGTACAGCTGATGAGACCCTTAAGATTCAATTGTTACCAACTCAGAGTTTGGATAGGTGGATTTGGGATAAGGAAGCAAATGGCAAGTTCTCTGTCAAGAGTGCTTATAAGCTGATTTAGAATTTAATGGCCATCTGTGATAGGGAAACATATTTGCAGATGTAAGATAGAGCTCTTTGGAGGAGAATCTGGCACTTGAAAGTTCCTAAAAAGATTAGAACTTTTGCTTGGAAGACTTGCAAGGATATATTGCAAACTCTCACTAATCTTAGGAGGAAAAAAGATTAAGGTGGAGACTCAATGTGGTTTTTGCCATGTTCATGAGGAAGATATTAGCCATGTTATGCTTACTTGTTCTACTAATTATACTCTGTGGCAGAAATACCTCCCAATGTTACAAAATTTTCAATCCTCATTGAGTTTTATTGAAACTGTGAGAATGGTTATGATGCAAGGCAGTTAAGCTGAGTTAACTATATTTTTTATTCTGTGTTGGAGCTTATGGTATAGGCGAAATCAGTTGCAGATGGAAAAAATTTTGATACAACCTGTTCAAGCAATTGAACATACTTTATCACTCGCAAAGCTTTCAATGATGTGCGAGCAACAACAGTAAGGGATTTGCGTAAGTTTTGTAAGTGGAAAGCTCCCTCAGATGGTTTTCTCAAAGTAAATGTAGATGATGCAGTTTTTGTTGATCTGAGGAAAGCTAGAGTTAGGATTGTCCTACGAGATACAATTGGACGAATTGTGACGGCTGCAAGCAAGAATGAGTTAGAAATGGATGAGGCAACCACAATTGAATCCATTGCTGTGTTGAGAGGGCTACAACTATGCCTCCCACTTGGTATTCCAAAATTAATCATTGAAAGTGATTGTCTTAATGTGATTCAGGAGCTGCAATCCATAGAAGATTTGTATGCAAGTGCTGGTAATTTGATCAATGAAGCCAATAATCTGATGAGGCATTTCCAAGAAGTCTGAGTTCAACATGTTAACAGGCTGGGAATGGGGTAGCTCACTCTTTAGCTAGACATGCTTGGAACGTTGTTGATATCAATGTATGGTGGGAGCAAATCCCTTCTTTTGTTAATCATGCATTATGGTTTGATACCAATTCATGTATTGTTGCTACTTTCAATTGAATGAAGTTCTGTTTATCAAAAAATAAATGAAAATTACTAATGTGGCTTCGTTAGAAACGTGAAGATCCTCAAAATTTCTCCCTCATTCATGTCTATGCTACTACTCACACTGATTAGCATAGTGAGTGGGTTGCTCATATCGCTAAAGATAATTATGTGAGTGAGATTATTTTTTGTGAAAAAATTATTCAACAAGTGAATTCATATTATATTTGATTCCTCATTTCTTTTAATATGTTACTTATTGTGTGTTTTCGTTGTAATTGCAGGAAAAAATGATTGAGATCCAATTAGCCTCTAACAGATCCTCTCCTAGTGACATAGATATATTTGTGCAAGTGCTTGAGACTAAGTTTGGTTTGGTAAGAGGTTTGTGACGTTCTTTCAAGCATGTCAGTTCATCCTCCACGACCTTGACTTTGGAAGTTAATAATCTTACTAAAGATTTAGATGAAACACGCCAAGAAATTGAGGAGATGAAGTCGAGACAGTAAGAGTTGAGTCTCTCTTATTCTGACGGTCTAATTTAGAGACACGTTTGCAGGATCAACAAAGAGACCAGGTGGAGAGAATACGCATTGAAGTCCAAGGGCAAATACAGAGGGAGATGATGGTCTAAATGGAACGTATTATATCACTTCAGTAGGATCGTGGTGGGCAAGGAAAGAAAAAGAAATGAATATATCATTATCAATATTGGAATATTTTATTGTCTATTTTTGTAACTCTATAAAACATTATTAGTTGTTATATTTATAGTGTAATATGAAACAATTTGTAACGCCCCAAACCGGGGTGACTTGAAGAATTACTACTTGTCACTTATAAACATATTTCCCAACACAACTAAAATAAATCTCAAAAAAAAAAAACTTTATTAGAAAAACTCAATCCCATGCCTTCTAAACAAACACCCTGAAAACTCCACAAAGTCATTGCCGCAACAGGACAAAAATAAACTAAGGAGTCCAAATCTCCCGGTAGTCATAACAAACCAAACTAATAACTTAACAAGTCTTACTAAACCCAAGATAAAATTAAATCTAAGAGACATTAAATCTGAAGGACATCAGAATTCATTCTTTCAACATCCCCTCCTCAGCTTAATCATGCTCACCAAACAAATCCTGGTCCTCTGTTGGACTATCCACATCATCTGAAAATATTATGAAGAAATGGGGTGAGTTATCAACAACTCAATAAGCAGGAGACATATGCTAGTGTGCAAACATGAGCATTTACAAAGTTCAATATGCAGAACAAAATATTTTATAGAGTTATCATGTAGAACAAAACATGTTTTCTAAAAGTAATAGAGCGATGGCTTTAAGACAAGTAAAACCCGTAATACTTTGGCATAACATAAACTGACTATCATCATCACATCAAAACAGAGCATCACACAGAGCAGAGACCATATTTCACCCTCGCGGTAGGGTTGTGCTAACCCCGGTGGCCAAACCAGGCAAAGACAGAGGTGAAATCTTTCCTTTATTCTTCTTAGAGCCCCGAGTGTGCACACAAGAAAGACCACAATGAAACCACTTTGTTTCCAAAGTGGGTGCACTTAGAGACAGAGAAGTTGGTACCAACCCAAACAGAGCAGAGCATAACAGAGCAAAGTAGAGCAAAGCAGAGACAGAGTCAGAGTCAGATACAAAAACCAGTACACCATGCCAAAGGTTTTCAGATGTTATATCAAAATAATACAGAATACCAAAACAGAATCAGCCAGTTTACACACACTGAAAACAAAAGCCAGAACATCTTTCTAAATAAATGCACAATTTTTCAGATTCTCAATATCGCTCCTTTTTTAGATTTCAGAAATCACATGACAGAATTTAGCTCATATCTACACAATACATGTCAGAACATATTTTTCCTTTTTCACACAGATTTCATGAATAATGCAAATAAGCGACCGAGGTTGATCTTTGTTTTCTCAAGTTCCCATTACATCACAAATATGCAAGTTTTCATAAAGTCAACATCAGTCTTATTAATTTGTATAAAACCTAGCATAGGAACTCCGCTTACCTGACTCCTGCAGCGTATTATCTATGTCTTGAATTCGATCTCTAAAAATCTCGTCACCTATTGATAGAAAAAAATATATCCACTGAGTATTAAATGACAATTGACATAACTTCCATCTAATAATTAAAACCCATAATATAGCAAGAACAACTCACTAATACAACCATATAGTAATCTAGACAGCCCGCACTTCAACCCAAAATACCATATACCAATTTTTTATATTATCCTAAACACCCACCAAAGTCAACGTCAAACACAAATAATAAAAATATCAATCCCACTTCAACGGCCCCTAACTCCAAGCAATCACCAACAACTCAACCAAAACAACAATAATGTAATTCCAAATAGTTTAACCTCCACTTCAACGGTCGTATAAAAACCCAAATAGTACAAAAATAACCACTACTCAATCCCAAGTATTATTTGGTTTACTGCTCGACCAACCTAAAATAATCCACAATTCCAAGACCATTGCAACACAAAGTGTTTGCTTACTCACAAAAATGCCCTAGAACTCACGAACTACATATTTCAAATATTTCATTGAAGTGAAAAACAAAAAAAAGAAACTAACTTGAAGTGAAAGTGTGTGTGCATGCGTAAGAGACCGAGAACGAGAATGGCTTACCAGTGAAAGTTAAATTCTCCCATAATGGCTTCACTGGTTACACGAAAAACCAAAACTGAAGACCCACGAAAACGCAATATCCAAAAACCACAAGGCAACAACCAAAACTGCAAGTGATGAGAAAGAGAGGCTCGGCTGAGAGGGTTGTAGTTCAGGGTCTTAATTGTAGAATAAAAGAGAGGAAGAAAGAGATACCTGTAGGCAGAAAAATAATCACCAAGTGGAAGAGGAAGAGCCGCGCTTGAAGAGAGAAAAACCAACTGCAGAAAATAGAGGTACGCGAGAGGGAGAAACATAGAATCTGTAGAAAATGGAAGGGGCTGCGAGAGAGAAACTGATTAAGAGGGGAAAAACCGAAAGGGAAAAATGTGTAGGAAAATTAGGGCATGACTTTCGGACTCACAAACAGACCCAACGAAGAGAAGAGAGGAACTCGGGAAGTGGAGTGGGTTACGGGAAAGAGAGGGACACGGGGGAAAACCAGAAGAAAAAGAAACCGAAAGAGAAAGAAGGGGAGAAAGAATCGGGGGGAAAAGAAAAGCTGAAGAAGAAGATACTTACCCCCAAAATGGCGCCGTTCGCACTCCTCCAAAGAAATGGGCTGGGCCATCGAGCACGATTCAGGCCTCACAAATAAAAAGAAAAAAAAATTGGGCCTTACACAATTTGTATGCTTTTTAATTTTATGAAATTACTATTTCTGATCAGAACATTCGCATGTAAAGAAAAAAAACGTTCGAACATAATACCATTGAATTCCAACAAAACGTTCGAACGTAAGTCACTACATTCGTACGTTTCCACGCACAAACGATCTAAGCGTTTGAATGATTAGAATAGATATGTGCCAACGACAACCCAACATTCGAACGTTAAAGATTGTACATTCGAACGCTTCTCCATTAACATCCGAATGTTACATTCAAACATCTCCGAAAAAATGTTCGAACGTAAATATTAATCATGCGAAGCAAAAACAAAAAATGTCTAATTTTTTATGTTCGAATGTTAATCGGTTGGGTTAACGTTTGAACGTCAATTTTTTCGTGCGAACGTTACTATCTTTGAAAATTTCAACTATCACAAAAAAAAATGACATTCGAACGTTACATCTCACGGAAGACTTCCAACCATCACAAAAAAAAAAAAAAAAAACTTTTTGTGACGATTGAGCAGGAAACCTTCACAAAATACTTTTTGTGATGCCTTTTAGGTGACGGTCTCAAATCATCAAAAAAAAGAATTTATGATGGTTTGCTTATTTTTGTGATGGTTTCGTCCGTCACAAAAACCGAAATATGTTGTAGTGATAAGAACATAAATGAGTAGCAACACGTATGCATAATTTTAAGCACAATATTATATGTATTGAGTGGCATTTCCATTATATTAGTACCTTCTTTTTTAATTTGAATTCCAAATTTAGAATTTTCAAATTCTCACCATTGTCAGTAGCACAGCAATACATAAGGTTATATAAGTAAAATTATAAATATAGAAAGCATTTTTCAAATTAAGTTGTATTAGGTTGTGAAAGTGAGCAAAGATTCTGTTTTATTGGCTTGAAAGTTTGTATTGACTAGTGTTTTTTTAAACAAAAATTATTAAAACAAAATTATTGAAAGATGATCTACAGCCATCATGAGGTGGCTGATAGCCACCCCCATGGTTGGCAGTCGAATCAGGACAGCCTCATGATGGCAACCACCACGGGGTGAGTATTAAGGTATTTTTTTATCAAAAATATTTCATACATCGTCCATAAAAACTCAAAAAAATATATTTTTTTTCAGTTCTTACGGATGATGTATGAAATATTTAATCTTAATAATTCTCAATAACTCCCACCACTTTTATAGGACTTTAAAAACGTTATCTACAAATATTTTCACACTACTATTTACAAATATTCATTTATTTTCAACACATAACATCTAACCTCGTGATAAAGCAACAAATAGTATTTGAGGAAATAGAAAACAAACACGTACACACAAACATTTCCAAATTGAGCACTGAACATACTTGTGGCATGCGCGCAAAGTGCTACAACCTTTAGGCAATTATCTTCCAAAACGGGAGTTGTACTACTCTAGGTTGAGGTTGCAAGTATTAGGCACTAATCCTCTTAAACAGGAGTTGTGCACCATATTGAGGTTGCAGGGTTATCAACATCATCGGCGCATGAACATAAGTTGGTGACATGGTAAAAGAATATTGTCGAACAATCATAGCAAGTGCCACCTTTGTCTCAACCAGAGCTAGATTCTGACCTGCACAGATTCTGGGTCCTAACCCAAATGGAAAATATGGGGCTAAATGCTTTCGAGACTCTGAAAAATTCAATGGATTGAATTTATGTGCATCCTTTCCCCATATCTCAGTATCATGATGGACAACTGTCATGAGCAAACAGAGTTGTGTTCCTGTTGGAATGTCGAGTTTCCCTAGCTTAACTCGTTTGGTTGTTTGCCGGAACACAAATGCGGCCACAGGGTAGAGGCGAAGTGCTTCATTCAGTATCATACCCACCTATTGAGAAAACAACAAGACATTCACATTATTTCACGGTTGAGCATAGTTTGCCATCCATTTTATTAAGATTGATATCAAGAAAGTGCCAAAAAGATGCAGAGCATCGAATTCTTTTCTGTATTAAGACTTCTGTTTATACATCAAAGCAGAAATGCTTTATATACCGTGTATAATAGGCGGGAAAGAAATATTTTAAATACCTAAGCAACAAAACTAACCTATCTGTTACGAAAAATGTAACTAAAACTTAACTTACTAAAAAGAGAAATAATAGAGACGTAACAGAACTAATGGAAACAATACTATCTCTAATACCCCCCCTTCAAGATGGAGCATGTATGTTGATAAGGCCCAGCTTGGATACAAGATCAGAAAACAAAGGAAATCCTAATGGTTTAGTAAAACAATCTGCCAATTGATGATGAGAGGAAACATGAAAAAGCTTCACAACTTCTGCTTGAACCTTGTCACGAACAAAATGGCAGTCTATTTCTATGTGCTTTGTTCTTTCATGAAACATAGGATTAGTTGCAATATGAATGGCAGCCTTGTTGTCACAATAGAGAGCAACAGCGTGAGAGTGAGGAACTTGTAAATCATGGAGCAAAGAAAGTAACCACACAAGCTCACAAACTGTGTTAGCCATGGCTTGATATTCAGATTCAGCTGAGGATCTGCAAACTGTGCATTGCTTCTTGGATTTCCATGAAATGAGAGATGTGCCAAGAAAAATACAAAAGCCTGTTATAGATCTTCGAGTGTCCTGACAGCCAGCCCAATCTGAGTCAGCAAAAGCAGTCAAGTGAAGATTGGAACTAGTAGGAAAAAATAAACCTTTGCCAGGAGAGTCTTTAATGTATTGTAAAATTCTCTGAGCAGCATGAAGATGAGGCAGTCGAGGAGAGTCCATGAATTGACTTAAGGTGTGGACTGCAAAAGTGATATCTAGCCGTGTGATAGTAAGGTAAAGAAGTCTGCCCACTAATCTCCTATAGGCCTTAGGATCTTCCAAAATAGCACCATCAACTCGAGATAGCTTGAGGTGTTGTTCCATGGGAGTTTTAACAGGTTTAGAGCCCATGAATCCAGTATCTGATAAAATCTCTAAGGCATATTTCCTTTGAGACAAAGAGATACCAGAACTATTCCTTGCAACTTCCAAACCCAAAAAATATTTCAAAGACCCAAGATCCTTAAGCTTGAATTTCTGATCAAGGAATGTTTTGAAAATATTGACAGCTTCTATATCATTGCTAGCAATGAGGATGTCATCCACGTATACTAGTAAAGCAATAAAACTGGTGCCTTGCAATCGTGTAAAAAGAGAGTAATCTATTTTGGATTGTTTAAAACCAAGATCAAGAATGGTAGAAGAAAACTTAGCAAACCATTGTCTTGAAGCTTGTTTTAAACCATACAATGATTTGTTCAACCTACAAACTCTTGTATCACTTTTGTCACCAAAACCAGGAGGCAAGGACATGTAAACTTCTTCCAACAAATCTCCATGAAGGAAGGCATTGTTGACATCCAATTGGATTAAATGCCAACCTTTTGCAGCTGCTATGGCAAGAAGACACTTGACAGTAACCATTTTGGCAACTGGACAAAAAGTATCAAAGTAGTCTACTCCTTCTTGTTGTGTAAAACCCTTAGCAACTAATCTTGCTTTATACCTCTCGAGTGTCCCATCAGATTTCAGTTTTACTCTATAAACCCATTTGCATCCAATTGGACTCTTTCCATGGGGAAGATTAGTTAATGTCCAAGTGTTATTGTTTTCTAAGGCTTAAATTTCTTCAGCCATAGCAATTCTCCAATGAGGAATTTTGACAGCTTGATGATAAAACTTGGGTTCAACAAAGGTTGAAAGAGCTAAGGTGAAGGCTTTGTCTTTAGATGATAAATGAGAATAACCAATAAAATGAGAAAGTGGATATTGCTTACCTGATAAAGAACCAGAATTCCCAATTGAAGATGAAGAAGAGCAAGCCTGTGAGGATGCCAAATGGCAATGAAAATCTTGCAAATAACCAGGTGGTTTATGTACTCGAGAAGATCTTCTAGGAAGAGAATGATCTTGTGAAGGTGTGGATTGATTAGGAACAGGTTCTGTATGAGTGGATTCTGAATTGACAGGTTCTGTAGAATCAGATAGAGATGAACTCACTGGAATGGATGGAAAAGAAACATGTTGATCAAGAATAGGTGTAGGAAAGACAGGAGAGGATTGTGGTAAAGCATTGAGATTTTGATTTAATGACTTAAAGGGAAAGATGTGTTCATGAAAAACAACATCTCGAGATACAAAAACAGTATGACTATTAAGGTCATAGAGTTTGTATCCTTTAATAGCAAGAGGATAGCCAATGAAAATGCATCTTCTAGCTCGAGGAGCAAATTTAGATCGATTATGAGCTAGTGTAGAGGCATAACAAAGAGAGCTAAACACTTTGAGGTGAGAATGTGAGGGTGGTTTTTTGAAAAGTAATTCATATGGTGTTTTGTTTGCTAGCAAGGGAGAAGGAATCCTGTTAATGAGATACACTGCTGTAAGAATGCAGTCAGACCAGAAAAACAAAGGGATATTGGACTGAAAAAGAAGAGCACGAGCAACATTGAGAATATGTTGGTGCTTCCTCTCAACTACTGAATTTTGTTGAGGGGTGGCCACACAAGATAATTGGTGAACTATGCCTTTAGAAGAAAAAAAATGAGGCATAGCAAATTCAGTGCCATTGTCTGTCCTTATAGTTTTGATGGAATAATCAAATTGATTGGCAACCATATTAATGAAATTCTGCAATAGCACTCGAGTTTCAGATTTTGACTTCATCAAATAAACCCAAGTACTTCTAGAAAAGTCATCTACAATGGTTAAGAAATACTTAAAACCATCCAATGACTGAGACTGAAATGGGCCCCATATATCACAGTGAATAAGATGAAAAGGACATGAAGAAATGTGTTCACTGTGAGAAGGAAATGGCAATCTCTTGTGTTTAGCAAGTGGGCAAATTGAACATGGAATGTCATTATTTATGGAAGCAGTAGGTACAATAGAAGACAACAACTTTATTCGAGAAAAGGATGGATGACCCAACCTTTTATGCCAAATATCAAACTCAGAATGATTAGATTGTGAAACATAAGCAGAATTGAAATTTGAATTACAAGGAAGAGTAACACGATCATCTTATTTTTGCAGTATGTATAATCCTCCTTTGGCTTTACCCTTCCCAATCATTTTCCAATGGGTGAGGTCCTGTATATAGCAAGCATTACCAGAAAAAATTAAGCAACAGGATGTTGATTTGGTTAGTTGGCTAACAGAAAGAAGATTGAATTGAAAAGAAGGTACACACAGAACATTATGCAAAATGAGCTGCGGAGATAGATGAATGGATCCAATATGTGTAACTGGTGCAGAAATGCCATTGGGCATTTTGACAAACGAGTTATGTGTGGAATGAAAAGAAGTGAAAAGTGAAGTGGAATGGACCATATGATACGTGGCACCGGTGTCTATGATCCAATCATCTGAAGTGATGTGCATAGGAAATGCTATTTTAATGGAAAAAACAGAAGAAAATTTACCCGAAAGATGATCGACTGAAGAAATCACATTGGCTGTCTGAGACACATGTGATTCAGAATTGAGAAGAGCTATAAGCTGTTGGCATTGCTGTGGTGTGAGTGGAAATGAAGAGGTAGAATCACCAACAACTTGATGAGCTGAAGATGATGGAGTGGAATATTTTCCTTTGGAGCGATATCCAGGAGGATATCCGTGTAACCTGAAGCATTTTTCAATGGTATGCCCAGGAACAGAGCAATGGGAGCAAATAGGTCTATCTTTGCGAGTGGAGGGTTTAATCTGATGAGCCTGTTTTGCTGTTGATGAGAGTGCAGCAGATGGAATGTGAGACATAAGAGGTGATCCAATGTCTCTCTGGCGCTCTTCTTGAAGAACAAGAGAGAAAACCTTGTTCATAGGAGGAAGTGAATCAATCAAAAGGATTTGACCACGCACTTGAGAGAATGAGTCATTCAGCCCCATCAAGAAACGCATAACAGAGTCTTGTTGATGCATGGCCATCAATGTACGCAGACCTCCACATGAACATACAGGTAAGGGTCTATAGTTCATCAATTCATCCCATAAACCTTTCATTTGAGTGAAATATGCACTAACAGAGAGATCATTCTGCATAAGAGAAGCAATAAACTTCTGCAGTTGAAAGATCCGAGGACCATTTCCTTGAGAGAAACGTTCTTGAAGATCAGACCAAACTTCCTTGGCAGATTCGACATATATGACACTAGCAGCAATCTCTTTAGAAAGAGAATTAAGAAGCCAAGATAAGATCATGTTATTGCATCTGGTCTAGCTATGAAAAAGAGAAGAAGTACCTACTGGTTTGGCAATAGAGCCATCAACGAAACCAACTTTGTTCTTGGCAGTGAGGGCCATTAGCATGGATCTACGCCAAGTATGGTAATTGTCACCAATGAGAACTTGAGTAACAAGAATGGATCCTGGACTATCTCCATGGTGAAGATAGTAAGGACTGGAGGAATCAGAAGAAGGATCAGAGGGAGAAGATGATACTGAAGAAGAATCAGTCATTGCGCGGGAATGTGTTTTTCAAACTGATACCATATTAAGATTGATATCAAGAAAGTGCCAAAAAGATGCAGAGCATCGAATTCTTTTCTGTATTAAGACTTCTGTTTATACATCAAAGCAGAAATGCTTTATATACCGTGTATAATAGGCGGGAAAGAAATATTTTAAATACCTAAGCAACAAAACTAACCTATCTGTTACTAAAAATGTAACTAAAATGTAACTTACTAAAAAGAGAAATAATAGAGACGTAACAGAACTAATGGAAACAATACTATCTCTAATACATTTAATGCTAAATTATAACTACTAGTTCTCGGTCATTGTTGGCAGCAGCTTAGTCATATTTTGGTGCATGTGGTGGTTAATGCATAATCATGAATAAATAAGGATCTAGGAAAATTATCGTATATGCTAAGTCTTTCTAATTATCCATTCAAACATTTTCTTTCATTTACATAGAGATCAACACAGTATGTGAATCCCAATATATATATATATATATAGTTAATGTTGTAGTACTGTAAAAGTACTATATGGTCGACACCTTGTGTCATTCTATCTTCTAATTGCAGAAATTCTTTTAGACGAATTTATTGGGTCCCAATCGAATTACAATGTCTCTGCTTGCATGTAATTGGTAGACTGGTAGAAAGCAATAACTATGACGTTCTATCCAATGCAAGAGCTAGCAAAAACTATATATATCCTTTATGCATAGTAATATAAAATGAATAAATTCTAATTGAAGATGCAAAAATATAGAGTGTTATCGATATGTTCGTCAACTTTAAAATGCTTAACAATGAAATGAAAGCTTGTCGATGCTACAACAATGGGCAGGAAATTAAGTGAGGAATATTTGAACTCACTGTCTTAAGGTCGTTTAAATTCTCAGCTGTGGGACGTAGATTATCACCAAAAACCTTGAAGACTTCCTCCCGTGCCTTACTTTGCCATTCTTGATGTGACGCTAGAAGGACGAGTGCCCAAGTCAAAAGATTAGCACTTGTTTCCTTTCCTGCAACGTAGAAATTCTTACATTCATCTATGACTTCTGACACCTCTAGTTTCTCTTCTTCACCATTGTGATTTTTGTGAGAAGATAGCAAAAGACCAAGTAAATTTCCTGAACTTTCTTTCCCCTTTCTATTATTGCTCTCTATCAACATCTGAATAGATTTTCGTGATTCCTTCTCAAGTCTCCACCTCTCTCTGTTATTTGTAGTGGGCAAAAACCTACAAATGTATGTATATATATATCATTCACTCAAAAAATAATACTGTCCTTTATTTGGATTTTCATCATCAATCAATTAGTGTAATTTAAAATAACAAAATCCAGAATAAAGAGTCTTTTTTGTTAATTGAAGGCAAATAGTCCACATGAAATAATATAGAACAAAACTCATTTGCCAAAATCACTAGACTTACATGGAGAGACCATCATTCTCATCTAATGATTAATGGTGAAGTATTAAGCCTATCATGATGAGAATCTTGAATATGTAGTACTTCATCACCTGAAACCAGGAAGGTAGACGTTTCTATAAGTTTGGGTGATAAGGCGTAGTTGCTGCTCTTGTAACATGAAGATCCTCTTCCCCTCCTCAAAGCTACTTCCAAATGCAGTTCTAGATATTATGTCCGCTGAAAGGTTATGAAGTTCTCTGTGCACTTCCATCTCGAATTCGTCTCTTCCTCCTCTCTCTTCTTCCCACTTTTGGAGCATCTGTCTAGCGCTAGCCACAATCTCTGGCACCCAACCCTGCAACATTACCATTTTGGCATCATTGCGTACAAAATTAAACTAACAAAATTTGAGTTGTACTTAAAAAAATTACTTTTGTTATAAAGTATATATGACGTATCACATGAAATCACGTCAATTTATGGATTAATTTTTATAGAATCTATTTGTAGCTATATCACTTCTTTCTTATATATAATAACTAGGATTAGATTGAATGACTTGGCTCGTTTGGATAGTGAGATGAGATGAGATGAAATGAGATCGATGATTTTAGATGAGTTGAATAAAATATAGTTATAATATTAATTTTTAATATTATTATTGTTATGAGATTTGAAATAGTTGAATTGTTTATTATATGTTGTGTGAGAATTTGAAAAAATTGTAATGATGAAATGAGATGAGTTAAGATAGTTTTTCTATCCTAGCCTTACGCTTCTAAAGTTTTTGTTGAAACTCTTAACATTAAATGAATATACAAAGCATAAATTACCTTAACTTTCTACAGTTTTAGTTGAAAAAAAAGATGAAATGAAAACGAATACGAAGAGTAGTATTGGTATTGAAAACTAACCTTAACTTTCTCCATCTTAAAAGCTTGGTTTGCGATTCTTCTGTGAAGGCTCCATCTCTCACCCTTCAATGCAAATATTCCTTGTCCAAAGAACATCTTAACCGGAGGGTTATGCTCCATCCTCTCAAATGATCCACCGGTGTTCATGAGGACCTCCTTGATCATGTCAGGATCGGCGATAGCCAGCCTGGGCTTAGACCCGAACCAATACAGAAACGTCCTCCCATACACAGCCGACCACTCAGAATGGTATGGAGTCAGCCGGTGAAGGATGTCATGGTCGTCCCAAGACATGGGCTTCAACAGAGCTTCGGCATACATGCGGCGAATCTCCGGCGTGTTTCCAACAACAGGACGGTAGGGAGGACCTCGTATGCCTTGCCTGCGGAAATGGTCTTGGATTCTCCACGGCAACCATAAAACTGAGTGCAGGAGTTTCAAGAGGAGGAAGAAGATCGTCATCACGATCAGGAGCAGAAGCAGGTTCATTTTTTTGGGAGCTTGATTAGAGAGAGAGAGAGAGACGAGTGTTTTTCTTGATCAAGACTGGTAGTGCTGAAACAGATCGGTGATGATAAGATTAAACAAACAGCCGATCGTACTGATTATTAATAATGCAGGCCGGAGTATGGTGAAAGAAAGTGACACAAAACCATTGAATATGGGGTGCTTGACCATCCAATAATGGACAATTAACGGCCGGCTTTTTTATTCATTAGGTATTGTATGTAAAATGAATTACGAAGACATAAAGACAAGAAAGCCATACAAAGGGGCTTGTTTGGATAGTGAAACGAGAATAGAAAAATGAGATAGTTTTAGATGAGTTACAAAAAATATTATTCGAATATTATTATTGTTTTAGATTTTGAAAAAGTTGAATTGTTTATTATATTTATTATGAAAATTTGAAAAAGTTGTAATGATAAAATGAGATGAGATGAGATGAGATGAAGTAAGATGGTTTCTGTATCCAAACGAATCCCGACTGATATACAAAAAGGTGAAAATAGGTTGGACTCAAGAACTCCAAAAAAATGAAAGAGATTTCTATAAAAGAAGATTTCTATGAATTTCCATATGTCTCTAAATAAAAAATAAAAAAAAAAAACTAAAAAAGATTAATTCTCCTCAATTTCACTCTCTCTAGATCCCTACAAGGACGACATTTTCTTCAACATTTCCCCAACTCTATTTTCTCCATTGTATTGAAAGCTATATAAGGCCATGAGAAACTATACAATCACCAAATATAATAGATTTTGCCCTCAAATGATGTAACGTCTCGGTCTCGGATGGGCCAGAGAGTTACTAACTGCCACCTAAAATCATCTCTCAATCACATAATATATACTGCAAATTCTCTATAAAACATAGAACTCATTGTTTCGAATTAAATACTCCAGTATAATTAATCTAAGACACCACAAAGTCATCAAAACATCCCAATAACCCAAGTAAACAAAAAAAAAATAATCTATTGAATACAGTTCTCCAGTCATCAAAGTATCATCTTTGTACTTAGTCCACTATACTAATATAGCCTTACTCATACTTCATATTTTTGATCCTCAGCTGAAACATCCAAAATATTTGAAAATTATTGCGGAGATAAGGGATGAGTTATCAACAACTTAGTAAGTAGAGAACATATACTAGCATGTAAACATAAGCCTTTTCACAGAGTTCAGAATGCAGAGCAAAATATTTTTAATTTCAGAGTGCGGAACCAAAACATGTTCTCAAAATATGAGAGCGACAGTTCGAAAATATTCATATCCAAAAATCCTTTAGCATAGCATAAATGAACATCATCATCACATCACATCAAAGTGTCATATCAAAGCAGAGGCCTTGTTTAAACCCCGTGGCAGGATTTTGCTGTTCCCGGTGGCCAAATCAGATAGATACAGAAGTGAATCTTCTTCTTATTATTCTTGGAGTCCTGAGTGTGCACACAAAAAAAAAATTACAGACAATCAATTTGTTTCCAAAGTGGGTGCACTCAGAAACAGAGAAGTTGGTAACAACCAAAATAGAAGCCACAATTTTACACCGGTGGTAAGATCAAAGCAGAGTAGAGTAGAGCAAAAACAATGTCAAATACGGAATCAGAAGGTATGCCAAAGGTTCTTAGATCCCACATCATATCAAACAAAGTACTGAACAGAATCATGTCATTTTTACATAATCAAAACAGAGTCAAACTATCTTTCGAAATCATGCCAAAAGTTTTAGATTTCATATTCGTTTTTTTGCACAGTTCAGAAACAAAATGCCAAAATTTTGCTCATGTCTACACTAGTCATGGCAAAAATATATTTCTCTTTTCCTATTTAGATACAATGAGTGATGCAGAGCAAAATGACCGAGGTTGTTTTTCAATTTTCTTTTCACAATGAAACATGCATATTTTTCATGAAATAAACCTTAGTCCACTCATTTTATACAAATTCTAGAATAAGAATCCCGTTTACCTGACTCGGTGTAATCTGTATGCCTTGATTCCTAACTCTAGTAATATATCAACACCTAAACTAGAAAATATTAATATTATAACCTATTTCCGATCTATATAAAAAAAAATAATGGTGTAAATATTTAGTTCATAAACGATGGCTTAACTTTACTTAATATTAAAACAATCTTGTAACTTATTACTATATTTAAATCTTAATTTAACACTTAATAATATATATTAAAAAAAAAACTCTTAAATAATTTATTAAAAAATAGGTTTCTATAAAAACAAAGAGTTTAATTAACGTGATGTAACTAAGCCCAACAAAACTCAAAGTTGAAAATGAAATAAATCAACTAAACAAAAACCCAAGCTACAACAGCCTAAGAGCATCTTCATTAGATTATGCAAATACAAATCCAATGAAGAGTTTGGCTAATAGACCCCAAAAATAGTTTACATTGGATTATGCAACTTCAAAAGGATGTGACTTTTAGCTACAGTAATTTGGGATTAGTAGTTATATTTGGTAGTCACTATAGCTAGACCAAATTGATTAAAAAATATTTTCAGGTACTTGTTATCGCCTTTACTTTTCTTCTGCACCATTTCTCCATTTCTTATTTCGTTCCTTTGTTTTTCTTCTACACCATTTATTTCTTTTCAAAGTTTTTTTTTTTTGCCAGTTATTGCTGGGTTCAATCTTTCAGATTTAGGATTTTTTTTTTGGAGGGGGGGGGGGGGGAGGGGGGATTTGTGCTTTGTTTTAGTGCTCCCAGGGCTGGGATTTGAGCTGGAAATAAAAAGAAAATTAATGGGTATTTTTTTAGGTAAAAATGTAATAGACAGAGGTATTTTTTTCAATAGTATTATATTAAATATTTAGAATGTATTTGCTGCACTACAGAAATATTGCTCTGCACTTGTATTAATGTATTTCCACATAGCTCTTTGTAACGCTCGTCCTTGTGGTGTGACTTTTATAAAATGTTTTTATAAAGGACGACGGGAATTACCGTTCGATTTAAAACTTTTCACTTGCATACTCATGGTGCAAGACTCTACGTTTATAAGATAAAATGTGCTTTTAGAATAAAAGAGGTTTATAGTGGAAAACATTAATCTTACAATAAAAGGGTCCCTCCTACGTTTAAAACTCGTGCCTAGACTTCCGTGCTCTTCCCATGGGCCGTGTCCATCCTGATCGTTTAGTTCTTGTGAGGGGGAGGGACATGCATAAAACTAAAATGAGTCGATGACTCGTAAGCATTACTTCATACAGTTAAAATATAACAATATAGATTTTCATTCATGCATTCATCATTCATACATACTATACATACGTGCGTGCGTACATACGTGCATTCATACATTCTTTCTTATCACTTTCATAGGCCGGTACACACTGTTACGCCCCGTGTGTTAGGGTTAGCGGTCTTCCTTTGGACCTGGACTCAGCCCGTGGCCATGGGTTGGGAATCCCTTTCATAAGGGGCAGCACTGGGTGCACTTCCAGTACTACTTACCCGGCATTGCAATCTGCCAATTCATTGGTACCCTTTTCATTCATTCATGTGGCCATTACGTGTCTTCATACAGTTCAGGCTTTCATGTCTTTTCTTTGCTTTTCATTCATTCATGCCATCTCTAAAAAGCTGGAGCTTTCATTCAGTTCTTTCATTCTTTTAACAGTCCTTTCATGAGAAAACATTTCTTTTCATGAGAAAACATCGTTTGGGGCAGAAGCCCGAAAACTTCTTTCCTTTTTCAGTTCATTTCAGCTTTATCCTTCGTTTAACAGTTCGTTCGTGGAAAACATCATTGTAAAACATGCATGAGCTTAAATGTCAGCTTTCATGGCATCCATAAGCGTCACCTTAAACATCGTCTTTCACGACATCCATGAGCATCACCTCATGGCACACATGAAAGCCTCGATTCGTAGGATCAATAAAAGCGTCCATTTTCATGTCTTTCGTGCAGTTCGTGGATTTTCTTAGAAAATACATACAATAGAACAGCATATAGTCATCCATTCACATGCGTATAATTAATACTTTCGTTGCAGAGAAAGGGCTGCCAAGGAGGGCTGTACATATGTATACCTTTGAACAATTAGCATTTTCTTTCGTAAAAAGTCTTTTGTGTCTTTTCATAAGGCATTGTGAGGAAAAGTGTTTCATTTTCTTTCTTATATTTTAAGAAGACTCTAGAAGAGTATGAACGTAATACTTACCTGGACTCCATACTACTTACATATCATGCAGTCCATTCATGTGGGTTTCAGATGGCAACCTACATACATATACATAACCTTAACGCCATTCTCTATCTAATACATAAACAACTTAAACTAGAAATAGAATTACGCTTTACTTAGAACACTCTCCTTCTATCCCGAGCACTTACGTGTCCCTTACTATGACAAGACCTTTGGGGACCCATTACGGTCACCACATTTTCCAACTCAAAGTCTTGCCTCGAGTGCTCATCCACTAAAGTGAACCTATGATTCAACTTAGGATTAAGACACTAAGACATTAGCCTTGCTCTTCTTACTAACCTCATTCGACTCATGATTCCGACCGATGGAATCACGAATCCTAGCAATACACCTATCACTACCTCCATGTACCTTAGCCCATACTAAATCCTCATTTCCATCCATACAAGCCACACGGCTTTAAGCCAACTCTGAGGCTTAAGCACTGTGTAACTATGCTCATGACAGATTACCCATTACATATGGTGATTCCGTTCGACACATGTGTCTAACCAGATTACACATGTACCTTACCCCCTTATCACCTAAGATCAGCATATGACACGTTGATCACCTGCTCACAGGGACAAGAGTCATTCTCTAATACCAACCTTCTTTTAAGCCGGCCAGTATGACTCTTCATGCTATCCATCCCTTTTAACAGTTCATCCCAACACTTAAACATGACAAGGCGCCATTCACCACTTCACCTTATGTCACGTCATATAGCTCGAGACTACATCCGAGCTACACCATGACCTTGTCACATCACCTGACATCCTGCTACGTCATTTCTTACATCAACCCTTAACTCACATCGTGACATCTCGTCACGTTCCTGCTACATCATTTCTACACTAACTCCTCACCCATCATAAGCTTGATTGTCAGTAACCACGTCACTTCATGACGTTGCCCAGTCATGCTTCCGTTGCGTACTCTTACACTTGTTCTGCTACTTCACGCATACCCCTAGCCATAAGTCCATCACGGTGACACTTGTCACCTCAGACTACAGGCTACGCCATAACTACTTCAGGACACTGTTCCACAGTTCCCTGCACTAATTACCACGTTCTACATTCCTCAATCACACAACCATTCTTATCCCTGCGACATGCCATACGGAGTGTCGTTGCCTTGTAGAGTACACTCCACATTTACTCCCTTCATACATACAACGCCACATCACCACTATGGCATACCCGCCATGTGACGCATTGCTCCACTATATAAAGTACACTCTGCATATACTCCATTTTCACATGCTACGACCCATCACCATTACAGCATACGCGCCACATGGTATATCACTCCATCACATGAAGTACACAACTCGTGTACTCCCTTCATACATGCCATGCCACACAGAGTACACTCCACGTGTATTCTTCCCATTCCACAATATGCCAGGAGGGTATATTCTACATATACTCTCCTTATTCCACACTACACCACATCACCATTATGGCATACATGCCATATGGTGCATCACTCCATCACATGGAGTACACTCCTCGTGTACTCCCTTCATACACGCCATGCCACATAAAGTACACTCCATGTGTACTCTTCTCATTCCACAATACGCCAGGAGGGTATATTCTACATATACTCTCCTTATTCCACACTACGCCACATCACCATTATGACATACCCGCCATATGGTGCATCATTCCATCACATGGAGTACACTCCTCATGTATTCCCTGCACACACGTTACGCTACATCACCATTATGGCATACCCGCCATATGGTGAGTCACTCCACCACATGGAGTACACTTCACGTGTACTCTATTCACACACCACGCCATACAGAGTACACTCTACGTGTACTCTTCTCATTTCACATACGCCTGAAGGGTATATTTTACATATACTCTCCTTATTTCACACTACGCCACACACAGAGTACACTCAGCGTGTACTGTTCCCACTCCACATGCCACGTCACCAATATAGCACATGCTCCACAACCATACTACACAGCATAGTCCCAACACTGCACAACACAATTCCCAACTACGCTCCACACTTCACAATGCACTACATTTTTATGCCCAACATTTCACTACACAGAAAGCCCAACACTTCACTACACAGCACATCTCAATACAGCAAACTCCACAATTACTAACAACACAGTCCACAACCTAATCAACTAATCAACATCTAACATAAATAATGAGGGATAGAGAGTTATACTATCGACGGGATAACCCGTGCGTTGCTCGCTGATCGTCACGGTCGATAATGCTGAATGGGTCGAACGTGGCGGCTAATCCACGTACGGTGACTATTTGGGCATTTCGACAACTAAGTGTGGTCTTGGAAGGGCTCGTGATGGTCTTGTGATGGTGGCAAGGAGCATAACACGGAGGATCTAGCCATGTACAGTGGCGGTCAGCCACGCGCAGTGGCTGTCCATCACGTGCAGTGGTTACCCATCACATAAAGTGGGGGTTCGGGCCTAGGGTTCAGCTAAGGGAGGTGCAATGGAACTCTTGGTGGCATCGAGGTGGCGCCACGGTGACTCACGGCGGTGGATCTGACCGCACGGTGGAGGAGAAGCCGTGGAAGAGTGAGAGAGAGTGTACATGCACGGGTGGCAGATCAGGGCCGTGGGTGGTTGCGACGGATGGGTGGTGGCTTGAGGAGGCTGAAGGTGGCAGTTACACGCTGTGGGTGGCGGCGCACGGCAGTAGAGGGTGTGAAACCCGTGCATGAGAGAGGAAGAAACCATGAGATGGAGGAGGCTTCTGGCCATGGGTTCAGGGGAGGAGGAAGGGGGAGACTAGGAGGTGCCTGTGGTGGTGTCCAGTGGCCAGGTGGCTGGGCACAGCGGCGCTAGGAGCGTCGTGGCCTTGAAGCCGTGTGAACCTATTTTCATGGGTATGGTGCTTGTGCACGACGGAGGAGGAGAGGGAGCCTGAGCTTGCTAGAGGATGATGGCCGGCAGGAGGAGAAGCTGCGGTGGAGGAGGTGGCGCTAGAGGACGGCGCACGGCGGCGCAGTAGGCACTAAGCCTGTTCAGGCTTTACACGGCCAGTGGGGAGAGAGACGGAGCGTGGGAGAGAGAGACTGGCATGGGAGGACTCAACGGAGGGAGGTGTTGCCGGTGGAAGGGGCGGTGAGGCCTGGCAGCACACGACAGCGCCGGGCTGAGCTATGGAAAAATCGGGCGTGGGGGTGTCGTGCAAGCAGTGAGGGAGAGGGAGGAGAGAGAGAGAGCTGGGAGAAAAGTGAGGGAGAAAGAGAGTGGTCTGGGTATTTAACCCAGTCCCTTAGTCTAGGGATCTTCAAAACGATCTAACGATGAGAGATTAAAACACTGATTGGAAAATGCGTAAACATTAACTTAATTAAAGCATTTAGAGGAATTAAGGTAGAATATTATTTAAACTAACTTTACTTTATAAAATAATATTTTTCATCATTAATAAATGATGAAGTCTTATTTAATATATTTAAAAGAATAAAACCATTTAATTAATTAAAGCTTTCAACATGACTTAAATCCCATAATATTTTAAATAGTTGAAATCATTTTAATAATATATTAAAATGATTTCCGACAATTATAATTTTTTTGGAACACTTCAAGAATATTATAATTGTTGTATTTAAATTTAGACTTAATTCAATAACACTGGAAATACTCCTTATAAATATTTCCAGTACATTTAAAATATTGGGCGTGCCTTAAAAGTCACATAATATCTTTTGAAACACGCCATCATGATTCGACATGCTTGACGAGGCTCGCAGTCGCTAGATGGAAGTGGCAGACAATTCACATAATCTCTACTCTCGAGATTTACTTACGTCATAAAGAGGGAACGTACGTCAGAAAGAAGAAGCATACGTAAGAAGGAAGGAGCAGGGTATTACACTTTTAATTTAGAAAAAAAAATTAATAGAAAATAAAATTGAAAAAAAAAATATATTATTAAATTTATAATATTTTATTATTTTGATTAATAGATGGATAATCCAATGTGGAAATAAGTTTTGAGTGGAATAGTCAAATGCAAAATCATGTCATATTATGCAAATTTTGCATTTGCATTTGCATAATCCAATGCTAATGCTTTAGGCCTGAAAGAACATTTTTAAAATCAAAAGTCATGAAACATGTGACACCAAAGAAGGGTAGTAAGGTCACGAGGCTTCACAAATCTAGGGTATTCTTTGCTTATTTCGGAAAAGCGGCCTAGTTTGGGTACTAAAATATTCTCAGGTATTCTGAGAATACCTCACTGCTAATCATTATTTTATTATCACTTTTTACCTAATTTTCCGTACAATTTACTACTATTATGTAACGTATGTCCTTGTAGTGTCACATTTTATAAAATTATTTTAGAAATGACAATGGGAATTACCGCTCGATTTAAAACTTTTTACTTCCATACATAAGGTGCAAGACTCTACGTTACATAATAAAATATGCTTTGAGAATAAAAGAGGTTTACAGCGGAAAACGTCAATCTTACAATATAATAAAAGGCCTCTCATGCAATTAAAACTCTCATGCCTAGACTTTTGTACTCTTCCCTTTAGGTCGTGTCTATCCTAACGCGTACAACTCATCCAGTCCCTGTGGGGGGAGGGGCATACATAAAAACTAAAATGAGTGAATGACTTGTAAACATTACTGCATACAGTTAAATTATAATAACATAGGTTTTCATTCATGCATTCATCATTCCTTACATACTATACATAGATGCATACGTGCATTCATTTGAAAACGTCACTGGACAGGGTTTTTCTTTACAGATGAGATTTTCTTTTCCGAAAACATTTCTCCTGCATTCATTTCTTAAAGAATGCGATGCATTTATACATTTATACATTCTTTCTTATCACTTTCATTAGCCAGTACACACTATTACGCCCCGTATGTTGAGGTTAGCGGTCTTTTGAACCCGGACTCTGCCTGTGGCCACGGGGTTGGGAATCCCTTTTTACTCAGGAGGCAACACTGGGTGCACTACTAGTACTACTTACTCGACATTACAATCTGCCCAGTCCATTGGTACCCTTTTTCATTCATTCATGTGGCCGTTACATATTTTCATATTTTAAACATTTAGTCCTTTCTTTCAGTCTAGTCCTTTCTTTTCAGTTCATTCCAGCTCTATCTATTCAGTTCTTTTCATTTAACAATTCGTTCATGGAGAAACATCATTTGAAAGCATGGGCTTAAACATCATCTTTCATGGCATCCATAAAGCATCAGTTCATAGAGACCTTTTAAATCAACATACTTTCTTCGCGTCGTTTAAAGTATCAGACATAAGCCTTAACATTTCTTTTCATGGAAAATACATACAATAGATACTGTGTATAGTCATCCATTTACATGCATACAAGTAATACTTTGAGTGCGTAAAAGAGGGCTGCCAAGGAGGGTCGTACATACGTATACCTTTGAACACTTATACTTAGCATGTTTTCATAAAACATCTTTCGTGCTGTTTCGTAAAGCATCGTAAGGGAAAAGCATTTCATTTCCATTTTCGTATATTTTAGAAAACTCTAGAAGAGTATGAACATAATACTTACCTGGATTCCATGCCATACTCATTTCATGCAGTCCATTCATATGCGTGTCAGATGGCAACCTACATGCATACACATAACCTTAACGTCATTCTTTATCTAATGCATAAGCAACTAAAGTTAGAATAGAACTACACTTCACTTGAAACACTCTCCTTCTATCTTGTGCTCTTACGTGTCCTTTACTATGCTAAAACATTCAGGATCTACTTACGGTCACTACATCTTCCAAACTCAAGGTCTTACCTCAATTGCTCATTCACTAAAGTGAACCCATGATTCACCTTATGATTAAGACACTAAAACCTTCGTTTTACTCTTCCTGTTGGCCAGATTCCGATGCATGCCTCAGACCGACTAAGTCACACATCCCAATCCTAGACAATACACCCGTCACTACCTTCAAGCACCGTAGCTCGCACTAAATCCTCATACCCATCCATACACACCACACAGCTCTAAGCCAAATCTGAAGCTTAAGCACCGTGTAACCATGCTTGGGATAGATTACCCATCACATATGGTGAATCTGTCCGGTACATGTGTCTCACCAGATTACACTTGTACCTTACCCCTTTATCACCTAAGACCAACATATAACACATTGATCACATGCTCGTAGGGACAAGCGCCATACTCCGATACCAACCTTCTCTTAACCCAGCAAGCATGACTCTTCATGCTACCCATCCATTTTGACAGTTCATCCCAACACTTAACACGACAAGATTCCATTCACTACTACGCCTTACGTCATGCCATATAGCCCGAGATTTCTCCCAAGCTACACCATGATCTTGTCACGTCACCTGACATCCCGCTATGTCATTTATACGCCAACTCCTAACTCATCACAAGCATGACTTCTAGTTTAGCCATATCACTTCATGACATTCCCAGTCATGCTTCCGATGCACACTCTTACACTTGTTATGTCACTTCACACATACTCCTAGCCATGAGTCAAATACGGTGACACCTGTCACCTCAGACTACAGGCCATATCATAACTATTTCGGGAACTTGTTCCACAGTTCCCGACACTACTCATCATGCTTTACGCCCATCAACTACACAATCATCATTGTCTTCACGACACGCCACACGGTGTATCACTGCACCTCATGGAGTACACTCCACGTGCACTCCATTTACACATGCTACGCTACATCACCACTATGGCGTACAGCCATATGGTGCATCACTCCATCACATGGAGTACACTCCATGTGTACTCTCTTCGCACACACTACGCCACATAAAGTATACTCCACGTGTACCCTTCCCAATCCACATTTTACAGCACAGTCTACAACACTACACAGTACAGTTCCCAACTACGCCCAACACTTCACATATATAGCACATCACATCACCACACGACACAATGAACTCCACAATATTAACAGCACAGTCCACAACCTAACTAACCAATTAACATAATTAACGAGGGATAGAGGGTTATACCATCGTTGGGTTGACCCGTGTGTTGCTCGCTAACTGTCACAGTTGAGGACGACGGAAGGGTCGTACGTGGTGGCCAACCCACGTACAATGGTCGTTTGGGCCCTTGAAGAAGACTACAGGTTCAGATTTATGCCTAGGAGGGTTGGGTTGTGATCCTGGGGTGGTGGTCTCATGGTGGTTCCGAGGTGGCACACGTCGGAGGCACGACGACTCGTGGAGGAGTTTAGGTCGTGGGTCTCAATTAGGGGAAATCAGAGGGAGAGCTTGGCTGGTCGTGGGCTAGCCATAGAGGGCTTAGGGGGTTGCTGGTGGAGCTATGGTGTCGTTAGGGTGGCACCACGGGGGCCTATAGTGGCGGATCTAGGCCTTGCATGAGAGGAGTTCGTGAGAGAGTGAGAGAGACTGGGGGAGCTAGGTGGCTCGGCTGGACATGGGGGTGGCAAGGGAGGTCACCGGTGGGAGAAGAAGGCTCTGGTGGTGGTGCGGTTGCCAGGAGGCAGCGGACGGCGGTGGAAAGGGGAGAAACCTGTGGGTTTCATGCATGGCCTAGGGAAGAGCTACTGCGGCTGGGTTGAGGGAAGGAGGAAGGGGGAGGCTCAGGGGGCTCGTGGTGGTGGTCGATAGCCTGGGTGGCCGTTTAGGACGATGCTAGGAGCTGCGCATGGTGAAGTCGTGCGTGAAGGGTTGTGTGCGTGTTGACGAAAAAGGTGGCAGCGAGATGGAGGATGGGTTCGGTGGTGGGAGCTTGCCAGCGTCAGAGGATGCCGATGGTGGTGGCGGTGAGGCCAGGCGACACATGGTGACGCCGGGCTGGGCTGAGGGAGAATCGGGTGAGAAGGAGGAGAGCTTGCATCGTATGCGTGAGGGAGAGGGAAGAGAGAGAGAGGGAAGGAAAAAGAGAGGGGGTTTGGGTATTTAATCCAGGCTATTCATCTTGGGATCTACAAGACTATCTAACAGTGGGGAATTAAAATACTGATTTAAAATGCGTAAACATTAACTTAATTAAAAGCACTGAGATGAATTAAGATACAATATTATTTAAACTAAACTTTAGTTTATAAAATAATATTCCTTCATCATTAATAAAATGATGAAGTCTTATTTAATACCTTTAAAAGAATAAAACAATTTAATTAATTAGAGTTTTCAACATAATTTAAATCTTATAATATTTTAAATAGCTGAAATCATTTTAATAAATGATATTAAAATGATTTTCGAGACTCACAGTTGAATTTGCTTACGTCAGAAGAATGAGTGGGGAGTTACATATTCAATATTTTATCATTACGTTTTCATTATTTTTTCACTATTATTCATAAAATACCTAAGAATACTCCACTGCCCAAACGCAACCAAATAGAAGGCATAAAAGAAGAAAAATAAACAACCTTGACTGAAGGAAGGAGGATTGCGCAAAATACGCACCCAGAGAAAAATGAACCGTTCAATGAAGCTGGTGCAATGGCACATCTGGTGGCTGGACATAATCGAGCTCACTATGGTGTTCCTTATGGGTGACTACAAAGTTCTGAGAGAAAAAGTCGTTTGTGCTTTTAGATCGAGAACATCCGAGGGAAAAAAACAAGTGATTGGTGGGTTGGGGTGTGGCGCCCCCAGCCCCAGCTTGGGATTTGATGGAAACTGAAACGCCGGGACATGCAATACCAGGGTTACCTGCCCCTCGTACATGATAAATAATATACAATGTACCTACTAATAACTAATAGTATGCAGTACATCGTAGCGAAAAGCCAACTTAAGTCAATTTAAAGGAAACATTAGTCATGGTACCGAAACATAAGTTCCCAATACTATTGCATAATTCAAAAACAGTCATCATAGCTTATATGAGTTTGTAAAGAACTCCCGAAAACACGGGACCAAACATTAAAAGCTAAACAAACAATCCTTTCCCAAAAGTGGAATGGGTCAAAACAAGGGTCTCATCCTCAACCAGACTTAAGAATATTCCCCTAGACGAGTGAATGTCTATGTCCAAACCCAATTCTGTGGCTATCTCCTTAACCTCTACGACAGAGTTCTTAGCTTGTTCTAAATGTCTTGACACAAAATTCATATCTTGCTTGAGCCTCAATATCTTCTGAGGGTCCAATGATGAAATACCGACATTGGACTCATTGACAAAAGCTATTATCTTTTTGAGTCATTGTGCTGACACCTTAAGCAACTCTAGGGTAGATTGACGGCAAGCCCCCATAGTAAACTCATCCTCAATTATTTCACTAATTCCATCTATACTCAATGGTCTCAAGTACCTAGCAAAACTTCTATCATTCCGAGTGAGGAATGATAGCGGGTAAATACAACAGTTAGATTTCGAGAAATCTCAGTAAGTAAACAATTAACATGCAATAGATATCATAAGCATATGCAACAAACTTAACAATGAAAGCAGTGACATGAACTTATACATATGCACTTGACCTTTCAAAGATTTCGTATAAAAACATGACAATTCATAACCTTGGCTTTCATAAACATACTTTCATCATTTCATACTTGTTCATTAACATACTTATGAGCTCGTAGCATTTCTTGACTTATAACATATCATTGGATAGCTCACGGCTCCCCTATGCACCGTGTGTTCCCCGCTAGTTACCGCATCAATCATTAACCACTTTGACCAAGGTGACTACGTCTTAACATTCATATACGGCAGCTCGCATTTCGCCTTCACCGTAGGTGCACCCACTAGCTTTAGGTGTGATCCTGCTCCAGTATCCTTTTCTTTTAGGTACCATTCGAGATCCACCGACAGTACTTCGTCGACCCAGGGGTATCCCTCCATTTTAAACACTCCTAAGAGGACAGAGGAGTTCCACAAGAACATTCCCTCGTCCCAGTATTTGGTATCGTGATAAAACTTTACTTTTTTAAAAAGACTCTTTTCCTTTCAAAAAGGATTTTCACAATCACAATGCATGTGACATGACAATGGATCTTAGAATTTTCATAAGACACATGAAATACCAAAATGATTCATCATAACCATGAGATGCTGAAATGTTTCATCATAAAATAAAACATGCATACATGCAATACATATCTCGTTACGGCTTGAAAATATTAGAACATGCGAATATGTTCTCTTATAACAATTTAAGGCATGCATATCAATTAAAGGCATACATTCCAAGATTTCATGTAAAGGCCGAAACCTTCAAACCCTAATATAACCAAAAATTGTTCTTATCACATAAAACCCAAAGCACCAATTATCTTACTTCATTTATAGGGTTGGCCGAAAACTTTGTGTGGAGAAACATGCAATCTAATCAATTTTTCCTGAACTTGGAATCTTCTAATGTATTGAAAAAAGATTTTTAATAAGAGAACCTCATGAGTGCTGAAGCATTTTCTTGTGTGTATGGGTGATCCTTTCATGATCTTAGTCTAAGCTGAAATGGTAAAATACAACATTCATATTCAATCAACATGGAACATACCAAAAACTGACATGACTTCTTACTTCATCTCTTTCCACATTATACACATCTTCCATAACTTATTTCAATCATACTTTTAAACAATCATATCAAAAGATATTCATTGCACATAGAAGAACAATAATATCATAAAAGACCATACGAAACCGAAACAACCAACAAGTTCACAAGTCATATACATAAAATATCCAAGTAGAGGTTAGAGGTGTAGATACAAAAATCCGAAATATGTGTTTATAGCAAGCAAGTTGAAAATCACATGTAATACTAGTTAGGATCATTAATTAAGAAAACCCTAACCCATGTCTTCATGTGTAGTGCTTCTTACACCTTTTTTTTTCCAAGAAACTCCAAGTTTTCGGACCCTTCCCTTTTTGAATCCAAAACTTGCCTCCAATCAAAACCCTAGCTACAACTTACTAGTGTTGTGACTCTCTTACTTCAAAACACCATGTTTTAGAGCTTAAAGACAAGTAGGGTTACATTATCCTTTTTGAAGAAACCCTAATCTAACCATGTGAGTGTAGGCGTGGTTCATGTGGAATAACCTTTCAAAACACAAGCTAAATCATTCTAGCTCAAGTGTGTGTGGATGTTAGAGCATAAGTTCTAGATGAACTATACTTAAACCAAATCTCCCTTTCTCTTCATGAAGCCTTGTGTGTAGTATGTGTAAAGCAAAGAGAAGTTAGCTTCTTACCTCCTTAGTTCCTCCTCTTGAAAGTATCCTCACTATCCTTAAGAGAATGTTTGTATGAGGAAGAGAATATTGAAGTGAGTGTTTGGTTGGTGAGAAAATGATGGAAAATTGGGAGGAAATGTGTGGTGACCGAAACTCACAAGAGAAGCATAAAATGACCAAAGGTTCTAGGGTGTTCGGATTGTCCCCTTTTATAGACATTCAAGAAGCCTTTTGCATGAAACAAGCTCATGCATGGATGCCAAGTGGCATGTAGCCCTATCACATTTTCCCTCTAGCTCATCATTAGATTGAGTTGGAAACCCTAAGACATCTCCTTGCATGTGGCGTCCTCTTCCTCCAAGCCAAAACTCACTTCCTCTTTTGCCCATTCTTTTCATGTCTTGGTCCAATGTACCTCATGGCTAAAATGGTCTTTTACTAAACTCAAATCTCCCTTCATCGCTTACAAGTGTGCATGTGTGCCAAGTGGCATGTGAAAAGTGTGTGCATATACATGGGCTGCCGAAACCCTACACTTCCCAAGGAGATCTTCTTTTTCTCTATACCTTTGGACAAACAAGTGATTGGTCCTTTTTGGCACAAAGAACCTTGCCCTAGCCGTCCATCTCAAAGGGTTTCTTACACAAAATATCCTTCTAGAAGCCCTTAGGTGTGTAGCCTCCTTCCAATCTTGATCTTGCTCCTTTCCAAGAAAACATTTTTACATACCTTCATGCATGGATGACACATGCCAAAAAGCAACCTTTTTTTCTTTTCTATTGTTGCCGTCTATGGCCTTTGGCCTTTCCTAGTTCCACTTTCTCATATTCCTAATCATTTCCTTCTAAGTTCCTTCCCCCATAGTGACATGTGTCAAAGGCTTTCTTCCACAAGTAGAGATCTTCATGCATGTGTGACACATGGCAAAAAGCGCTAGATCTTCTTATGGTAATCGTGTAAGCCAAAACCTAACTCCTTCTCACCTCTCTTCCCTTATTTCCATCTAGATTCATCAAGTCCTATACATAACCTCATTGGATGACAAGTATTATGCATAAACCTAAAGTTGGGCGTGAGCCCTAATTCCATTGGGTTTCAAAAATCCTAATTTTCTACAAGGGCCGAAACTCTCATGGGCTTAAAAGAAAAAAATTTTACACAAAAGCCTAGAAAGTCTTGATCGTTAATGGGATGTGGAGCACAACTTGGAGGTTTTTGTCTTGACAATGGGATGTGGAGCACAACTTGGTGGTTTGTGTGCTGCTTGGGGCTGCTGAAAGTGGAGGAGCATGCAAGGTTGTGGTCACTGGACATGGAGGATGGAAGTCGGCAAATGTGCAACAGAGGGACCATCCTTATATATATATGTGTGTGTGTGTGTGTGTGTGTGTGTGAGCAGCCTTGCGGTTTTGGGGTTGACGTGGAAGAGAGAGTGCCATGTTTCAGGGTGGTTCAGGCTTGAGCGTGGGTTGCGTTTCGATGTTCTAAACGTGGAGGGGCTTTCTGAGGGTTTGTCTTGAAGTGCACTGATGCGATGCAACAGCAGTGCATCAAGGGGATAGGGGTAAGCAGAACGAGGGGTCATGGTGACTGGTGTTGTATGGCAGATAGACAAAGGGCTCACGTGGTGGAGGGAGAAGCTCACAATGTGGAGGGGCTGTGGTTGTTGCATTGTGCTTGCTACCTTTGTGGGTGGTGGTTGGCTATGGAAACTTGAGGCTCAACAAGACTAATTTTATATGAGGGAAAGAGAGAGATAAAAGGATGAGGGAGAGTAGTTGTTTAGAGAAATAAGGACGTGGGTAACAGAAGGAAAAATTGTCGAGGAAAAGAAGAACGAGAGGAAGCTGTCAGGGGTGGGGAGAGAAGAAAGAAGAGAGAGAGAGAAATAGAAATAAAAATAAAATTTACATCAGAAACGACGTCGTTTTCCCTAACTCTTGGGCTTCTCTATGGGCCTGAGTCAAGATTGCAAGATTGGGCCCCGATGTTACAAACGACCTGTGGACATAGGATTTTATGTTGAACTTCGTAAATCAATATCACTCCATTTATTTACAATTTATATATCAAAGCACCGTATCAACACCTAAGCCATCATCGTGGCCATACGACCATATTGTTAGGCACTGACTCTGCCAATAAATTTAATCTAGCCAAATAAGCAGTTGTGTTTAGGGGTAGCAATTCGTGTTCACAGGTCATACAATGTCATAGACATTCGAGTACTATATGTGTCAACTCAAACACAACCCGTTAAGCTAAACAGATTAGACTTTTAAAACTTAACATGACCTATTTAAATAACTAGTAATACGATATGACCCGGTTTGACCTATTTAATAACTAATTAGAAATAAGTCAACACGACACAAGCCATTTCAATCCGTTTTAAGTAAATGGGTTGAAGTGAGCCACATAACCCACTTAACCTGATTCACATTGTCTCACATAAAAGTTAAAATCAATATTTATTAGTAGCTACAATATTTCAAAAAAACTAATAAGATTTTCTAATAACAAAAGAAATATCAATATTTTTCATATTTTAACCAATAATAAAACTAATATTATAATCCGAACAATGATAAATATGAGTATATGTCCAAAATCACAATCACAAGTATAAAAATTATAAGCATATGTAGAAATATCAATATTAAAATCCGACAATAATAAAATTATAATTTTAAAATAAAATTTAAACGAGTAATTGCGGGTTGACCTTTTACTGACCCATTTATTAATTGTGTCTAATAGGTTAGAAAAAGTTGCAAATTGTAGCTAGGGAAAGGAAAAATTATTTTTGATGATTAGTTTTGAAAATAAGGGTTGAAATGAGTTAAAGTAATTAATTAAATGTATCAAGACTTTTTGGAATATTTATGAAACCAACCATTCACAATTGCAAATATAGAGAATGCTGGAACTCCAACGGAACCAATGGCCATGGACATGCACAACAACAAAATTGTCTCTTTTTTTTTATGGTTTTTACTTTGCGACGAACATAAAACCATCACAAATGATAGTATTTTGTGATGATTTTTCTAACCATCACTAAAATTTGAAAAATTTTAATAATAAAATTTACATTCGAACAATACTATGCTAACACTACATAATATATTCGGATGTAATTAGTTTAGCTTCATTTTAGATGCCCCTGCATTCGAAACGTAACGTACAAATGTACGTTCGATGCAGCTGAAGTTCGAACTTATACTAATATGTTGGGACAATTGTGGAAAGCATTCGAAGATTGAAAGAATGACATTAACATAGAGTTCGATATATATATATATATATTGTTTGTCTAGAACCTCGTTCAAACAAAAAGAATAATTTGTGACTAAGCTGCTACATATAAGATTCAAACACGATGTATTAACGTTCAAACTTGTTAGTGCTACATAGTTCGAATTTTTTTTAACAACAATTATGTTATGTAATATAAATAAATAAAAACATACTATTAAATAACTAATTTTCCCATTACATTATAAAGAAAAATATATAAGGGTGGAAAAAAAAATACACAAACAGGTTTTAAAGGAATGCGCAACTCAATAAGTTGCCTTTGAAGTCATAAAACTCTGAGGCGTATCGACCTTATCAATTAGGATGATTAAACGATTCCCAAATAAGGATATTTGGTCCTCCAACGATATTTGGTGTAACAACCCGCAAGAAAATCAATGGATGACTTTCTTTAGAATTTAGGAACAACATGAAATCCCATAAAGATTTCAAGAGTCGAGTGACCGATTAAGTTTTAGTCTGTCAGCATAGTCGGATTTTTATTTGCTATGGTGACAAATTTGTCTTTTATTTATTTGAGGCATTTAGGAGTATGATTTTGAGAAACGAATTGCACCATTAGTAGTCTAAAATGAATATTTAAGATTTTACGGTGCAATGTTACGTTTCCATTTCCCAGGTGAATAGTACCCAGAAGTGCCGTTTGATTTAATTGAGGCACCTATGAGTCAAATTTTATGTCCTGCCAGGTTTGTCTGGACGTCTGGTTGTGCCAGCCAAACTTAGCCTATACTGCACAGAGGAGGCGACGACCCTCATGCCTACCAACATGAGCCCCTGGGTGCACAAAGTTATGCACACTTCATGCACATAGTGCATGTCATGCAAAGTGAACACTCCACATGCGCAGTGTGCACTCATGGGGCACTCCTCTTTTCTTTCTTTCTTTTTTTGACTAGGCTAACCGAATAAGAATAGTAGACAAAAAGTTAAGGGACTTATCTGCTTCTTCTTTGGAGAATCTCGTGAGAGGGGGAATCATCCTTCCTCCATTCCCTTTCAAGAGAATAAGTTGGTACAAACTATTGACGCCTATTTTTTTACTGGCCAAAAAGGAAGGAGGAGCCATCGTTGACCCACAATAATAGCTCGTGCATCAATACGGCGTGCTTGAGTACATCTGTCATAGTAAATAATAAATAACATATAATTAGATAGAGATACACAGATTTATGTGATTCGACATAAAGCCTACATCCATGAGGTGTTTGAAAGAAACATTCACTATAATGGGTGATTTTATAGTCTCTCATGGTCTCTCGTATCTTACAATACATTGGAGGTGATGAGCCATTTGCCTAGAGAAGATAATATCTCTAGAGTCTCTCTGGTTGAGGTAGAAGAAACCTTCCGAGAAAGCCATGAAAGGTCATCCTGAAGTCCCCTTGTCTATGCTGGGAAAACCCCCTTTATTGAGGCTTTCAAAACTAGTTGGTGATCAAATGTCAACTTTATGTCCCTTCCACCCTTCTCCTTTACATGCCTGAATCTACTTCCCTTGCTTCAGCCCCAGTTTTGCTTTCCCTTATCTTCCCTCTTGGTGTTCATGATGGTCATTAGGAAGTTTATCCCTAACACATTTTATCCCTAACACTTATATATTAGGAAGTTTACATATCGACATAGTTTAATATAAACCCTTAGACTGTTAAACTATTTTTAGTATAAAGTAAATATAACGTATTATATTAAAACACGTCAATGTGTAAAACAATTTATGTAAGATTTCTATGTAGACGACCTAATACTTTTCTTTCGAAGACCCAATCATGTTTAGAACTTTAGAAGGACTTCCTTGATTTATATTTGGGTCAAATATTGCTAGACTCGGATTCAACCTAAACCATTACAGAAGCTCTTCCTTGATTTATGTCGTGGTTGATTGGCTTCGATTGAACTTTGGCGTAGCTGCCAAATCATTGCTGAGTCATTGATGATTAGATGGCAGACAGGGCCTCGAACTCCATGCAAACCTCAAACTGAAGACCAGGAAAATCACCAAAAGAAGGAGATGAAGATTCAAGCCGAACTCAAAGGGAGAGAGTAAGGATTAATTTCCGTAGAGGTAGGTCAAAAAGGGGGGAATTGCTTGGATGAGGGCACTGAAAAATATTTTGTTCGTCAACGCCAATGACATCATCTGCTTTGGTCTACATAACAGAAATACGTAATGCTAGCCTGATTCGGGACTCGTCAACACCATGAGGCTTGGTTTCTACACAAGTGAGGTAGACGTTTGATTAAGTGAGATTTTTAAGAACTCAAATGAGTAGCTACACGTACGCAGAATTTTAAGCACAATATTATACGTATTGAAAGGCATTTCCGTAACACCCCACTCCTTCCCTCAGATGTAACGCTCCATCTTTCTGACGTAAGCAAGTTTCAAGGACGAAAATTGTGTAACACTCTGCCCTTCTCTCCAGCGAATGCGAGTCTCGTTATGCATGCCGAACCTTGATGGCGTGTATATAAAGATATTATTTGAATTCTAAAATACGCCCAGTGTTTTAAATTCGCTAGAAATATTTATATGAGATATTTCCAGTATTATTGAACTAAGCTTAATTTTAAATAAGACAATTATAATATTTTTGAAGAGCTCCAAAAATATTATAATTGTTGAAAATCATTTTAATATCATTTTATTAAAATGATTTCAGTTATTTAAAATATTATGGGATTTCAATTATATTGAAAACTCTAATTAATTAAATGGTTTTATTCTTTTAAAGATATTAAATAAGAGTTCATCATTTTATTAATGATGAAGGAATATTATTTTATAAACTAAAGTTTTAGTTTAAATAATATTCTACCTTAATTCCTCTCAGTGCTTTTAATTAAGTTAATGTTTACGCATTTTCAAATTAGTGTTTTAATTATCTACCGTTAGATCGTTTTGAAGATCCCAAGATAAAGGGATCAGGATTAAAACCAAGACCCTCTCTCTTTCTCCCTCACTTTTCCCTTCCCTCTCTCTCTCCTCCCCCTCCTTCATGCGTACGCTGCCCCTCTCCTAGCGGTTTCTCCATCAGCCCAGCTCGGCGCCGCCGTGCACCGCCCAACCTCACCGCCACCACTAACAACCACCTTTCACGCCGACAACCTTCCACCACTAAAGCCAACCCCCACGCGCAGCCCTCTCTCTCTCTTCTCACGATAAGTAAACAAAATGGGTAAAACTCATTTCTCCTCCTTGCGCCGCCGTATGCGGCCACCGAGCACCACCATGATCTTCCCCTTCCCTCCCCCTTCCTCCTCTCCTTGACCCGAAGTCCATAGCCCTCTCTCACGCATGGAATCTTTCCCTCCCTCACGCACGGGTTTATCACCCTTACGCTGTCATGCGCGGCTACCCAAGCCACCACACTACCACCAGAGCCTCCTCTGGCCACCAGCGACCACTCCATAGCCTCCCCATGCCCAATCGAGCCACCTAGCCTCCACACACACCCTCACTCTCCCTTGGCTTCTCCTCCACCTCGCGGCCAGATCTGCCGTCGTAGGCCACTGTACCACCTCCAAGGTGCCACCACTTGCCTCCCAGCACCTCCCTCAGTTCCTCCATGGCTAGCCATGTCCAGCCAAGCCCTCCCTCCGATTTTCCCTATTTGAGACCCACAGCCTTAACTCCTCCACGAGCCGCCGTGTCTCCGACATGTGCCACCTCGGCACCACCACAAGACCACCACTCCAAGACCACGACCCGACCCTCCTAAGCCTAGACTCACACCTCTAGCCACCTCCAATGGCCTAGACAACCACTGTACATGGCTAACTGCCACTGTACACAGCTAGATACGCTGTGCATCGCCCCTCACCGCCACCACGAGGCCACCATGAGCTCTTCCAAGACCACACTTAACTATCCAAACGCCCAAACAGCCACTGTACATGGTTAGTCGCCACATACGACCCTTCCGACGTCATCGACTGTGACGATCAACGAGCAACGCATGGGTTATCTCGTTGATGGTATGGCTCCCTATCCCTTATTATTTATGTTATTAGTTGATTGGTTAGGTTGTGGACTGTGTTGTTAGTATTATGGAGTTCGATGTGTAGTATGGAGATGTAATGTATTGTGTATGTTAAATGTTGGACGTATCTGTGTAGTGTTGTGGACTATGTTGTAATGGTGGCGTGGCGTCATGTGGATTGGGAAGAGAGTGTGTACTCTCGTGGCGTAATGTGGGATAAGGAGAGTATGTAAAATATACCCTCATAGTGTTGTGGAATGGGAAGAGTACACGCGAAGTGTACTCTGTATGGCGTAACGTGTATGAAGGGAGTACACGTGAAGTGTACTCCATGTGATGGAGTGATACACTATATGGCGGGTATGCCGTAGTGGTGATGGGTTGTAGCATGTATGAAGGGAGTACACGTGGAGCATACTCTAGGAAACGCAACAATACACCGTGTGGCGTGTCATAGAGATAAGCATAGTTGTGTGGTTGATGGGCATAGAGCGTGGTGAGTAGTGTCGAAAACTGTGAAACAGTGTCCCGAAATAGCTGTGATGTGGCCGGTAGTCTGAGGTGACAAGTGTCACCGTGATTGACTTATGGCTGAGAGTATGTGTGAAGTGCTAGAACAATTGTAAGAGTGCGCAGCAGAAGCATGACTTGGGAATGTCACGAAGTGACATGGTTACTGGCAGTCATGCTTGTGATGGGTGAGAAGTTAGTGTAGGAATGACGTAGCAAGAACGTGACGAGATGTCATGATGTGACAATAGTAAGTGAGGGACCGTACTCACAATGAGTTAGGAGTTGGCGTAGAAATGACGTAGCGGGATGTTAGGTGACGTGACAGGGTCATGGTGTAGCTTGAGATAGTCTCGAGCTATACGACGTGACAGAAGGCATATTTTGAACGGAGTCTTGTCATGTTAAGTCTTGGGATGAACTGTCAAAAGGGACGGGTAGTATGAAGAGTCGTGCTAGCCGGGTTGAGAGAAGAATAGTATCGGAGTATGGCACTTGTCCCTACGAGCATTAGATCAACGTGTTATATGTTGGTCTTAGGTGGTAAAGGGGTAAAGTACATGTGTAATCTGGTGAGACACATGTGCCAAATGGATTCACCGTATGTAATGGGTAATCTGTTCTAAGCAAGGATATACGGTACTTAAGCCTCAGAGTTGGCTTAGAGCCATGTGGCATGTATGGATGAGAATGAGGATTTAGTGTGAGCTAAGAGGCATGGAGGTAGTGACGGGTGTATTGTTTAGGATTGGGGATGCGTGATTCCGTCGGTCAGAATCATGCGTCGGAATGCGATCAACAGGAAGGGTAAGACAAAAGTCTTAGTGTCCTAATCCTAAGGTGAATTATGAGTTCACCTTAGGGGATGAGCACTCGAAGTAGAACGTCAAGTTTGGAAGAGGTAGTGACCATACGTAGATCCCGATGGTTTTAGCTTCGCATAGTAAAGGGCACGTAAGAGCACGGGATAGAAGGAGAATGTTCCAAGTGATGTGTAGCTCTATCTCTAGTTCAAGTTGCTTATGCATTAGATAGAGAATGACGTTAAGGTTATGTGTATGCATGTAGGCTGTCATCTGACACGCACATGAATGGACTGCATGATATGAAAGAAGCATGGAGTCCAGGTAAGTATTGTGTTCATCCTCTTCTAGAGCTTTCTAAAATATAAGAAATGAAACTAAAACACTTTTCTTTACAATGTCTTATGAAACGACACGAAAGATGTTTTACGAAAACATGCTAAGTGTTCAAAGGTATAAGTATGTACGGCCCTTCCTTGACAGCCCTTTTTTACGCTCTCAAAGTATTAATTGTACGCATGTGAATGGATGACTATATGCAGTATCTATTGTATGTATTTTCCACGAAAAGAAATGCTGGGGCTTATGTCTGATGCTTTAATTGATGCTTTAAACAATGCGAAGAAAGTATGTTGTTTTAAAAGGTCCCTACGAACTGATGCTTTTATGGATAACATGAACCGATGTTTTATGAATGCCATGAAAGATGATGTTTAAGCCCATGTTTTTAAAAGACGTTTTCCATGAACGAACTGTTAAATGAAAGATAGAGCTAAAATGAACTGAAAATGACTGAAAGGCCTGGATTGAAAGAAAGGACTGAACGTTTAATGCATGAAAATACATAACGGCCACATGAATGAATGAAAAAGGTATCAAATGAATGGGCAGATTGCAATACCGGGTAAGTAGTATTGGCAGTGCACCTCGTGCTACCCCCTGACTGAAAAGGGATTCCCAGCCCGTGGCTATGGGTGGAGCCAGGTCCAAAGGAAGACTGTTAACCCTAACACAAGGGCGTATCAGTGTGTACCAGCTAATGAAAGAGATAAAAAAGAATGTATAAATGTATGAATGCATCGCATTCATTAAGAAATGAAGGCACTGACGGGAGAAACGTTTTACGAAGAGAAGGCCCCATTTTTAAGGAAAAATCCCGTCCAGTGATCTTTCCAAACGAACGCACGCATGCATGTACATATAGTATGTATGGTATGACGAATGCATGAATGAAAACCTATGTAATTATATTTTAACTGTATGAAGTAATGCTTACGAGTCATCGACTCATTTTAGTTTTTATGCATGTCCCTCCCCCATAGGGATTGACTGAGCAGCACGCATCAGGACAGACACGGCCCAATGGGAAGAGCACGGAAGTCTAGGCATGAGTGTTTAAATGTATGAGAGGCCTTTTTTTGTTAAAATTGATGTTTTCCATTGTAAATCTCTTTTATTCTCAAAGCACATTTTATTTTATAATATAGGGTCTTGCACCCTAGATATGAAAGTAAAAATTTTTAAATCGAACAGTAATTCCCATCATCTTTTTTAAAATCATTTTATAAAAAGTCTCACCACAAAGATGGGCGTTACAATTTCCATTATATCAGTGCTTTCTTTTTTAATTTGAATTTAAAATTTAAAATTTTTAAATTCTCACCAATCTCAACTTAAGGTTATATAAGTAAAATTATAAATATAGATAGCATTTTTCAACTTAGTATTTGGTTGTGAAAGTGAGCAAAGATTCTTTTTATTGGCTTTCTTGAAGTTTGTATTGACTCGTGTTTTTTCCCACAAAATTATTAAATAAAAAATTTTATTCAAAGAAGATCTATGGCCATCACAAGGTGCCTCAGAGCCACCCCCATGACTACAACACAATTGCTTTTTAGTGACGGTTAGGAAATTGTGACAGTTTCTAGACCGTCACTAAAAGGCATTTTCTGTGACAGTTTCTGGAAACCGTCACTAAAGATAGAATGAGATTTTTTTACGTTCCAACGTATGGGAAATATGCGTTCGAACGTTACATATACGTTCGAACATTATGTCTGTTTACGTTTGAACGTAAAATGTTTTGGCGCAACCGTTCGAATGTTATTAATTTTACGTTCGAACGTAAAATGTTTGCACCAATGTTCGAACGTTAAGTAATAACATTCGAACGTTCATTGTAAATTTAAATTAAATGACTTTAATTTAAAAATTATGTGGTTTTTATTGTGCATAATTTGTGAACAAGTCTAAAAAATTGAATTGTATATATTTATATATACACACTTTGTAATATATAAATATATATTATTGATTTATATATATTTGAAATTCAGTGATTTAGTATTTAAGTTGAAAAATATAACATCAAAGAAGATTAAAAATTGAAATTAAAAAACGATAGAAATATTCAATAATATTTTTCGTTACAAATATTAAAAATAAAATACAAAATTTGATATTAACAGTTAGATGATAACGTTATCCGCAAAAAAAGTCGAACTCCGTACCTCCTCAGTCAAGTATCAACCTTGTCGTTGAGGATAGTTACACGATGGGTGAGTTCGGCAACAGACGCCGATATAGGCTCGAGCGATTGATCGATCTTATGATCGATATGCGCAGTCAGCTGTGAGATGACCGCATCAACCCAAGCAGGCCGCACATCTCCTGCAGATGTACTCGGCATATGCTGACTACTACTCCCGACATGACCTGGCTCAGGCTGCGTCGGAGGAACTAGATCCTCTACAGGGGGTGGCTGACGTCCCCTCGCCTGTCCAATGCTACGTCGATGCGTGGTCATGTCGAGGGGGCTCATCTGATCTTTGACCCGCTCCTCTGGCTGGGTCGGCACTCCCCGTGCAAGTAATAGTCGGCTAATGAGGACACCATATGGGAGATTATCCGTGGAGATGATGCTCGCCTCGTAACGGATCCTCTGAAAGATGTGCAATGGCAAATCTATAGGATCTCCACGTGCCACTCGTATCAAAAATTGTGCCCGAAGCCGACTAAATGTGGTTTTATGAGCCATAGGATCGACATTTGTTGCAACAATAAGGTGCAACATGCGGAAGAAATGCAGCAGATGGTTCTGGTTGAAGGCTTTCTTCCGCTCGATCTGCATGCGATCCCTCCCGGTGAGGATGTAGAAATCCTCGTCTCGGTCATCATCCCGAGCCTCGACGCCAGTATCCTCAGCCTCTGACTGGCCTGCATCTCTGGCTGATGCTGGCTCACATACCCGACCAGTAGATGATGTAGAAGTGGCTACATCCTCACGGGGTGTTGAGTGTGCAAATGTCTCCACTCCTCGACGAATCCCAAGGTGCTCGCCGATGACATCTGCTGATACCTCAATGGAAACACCGCGTACAGTCACGGTGTGAGAGGATGCATCCTGAGGCATGTCACACATCCCCATATAGAATTCTTGAACCATTGAGGGGTATACCTTCCCCCTCAATGTGCAGATATTTCCCCAGCCTCTACTGAGGAAAACATCTCTCAGGTTCATCTGCTGCCAACAGAGTTCGTCGAACTCATTAATTAAGACCTCTCTCTCTACCATTTATGTTCTCATTTAAAGTATTATGCTATCATACTATACAATGTAGTATATAGTTATAGATATATAAAATGTAGTATACATATTATAGTATAAGTTAGTATATAATAAAGAATTTAATAAGTAACAATTTAATATATATTATTGATTTATATATATGGTATAGTTTATATATTATATACATTTATGTTCTCATTTAAAGTATTATGCTATCATACTATACAATGTAGTATATAGTTATAGATATATAACATGTAGTATATATATTATAGTATAAGTTAGTATATAATAAAGAATTTAATAAGTAACAATTTAATATATATTATTGATTTATATATATGGTATAGTTTATATATTATATAAATTTATGTTCTCATTTAAAGTATTATGCTATCATACTATACAATGTAGTATATAGTTATAGATATATAAAATGTAGTATACATATTATAGTATAAGTTAGTATATAATAAAGAATTTAATAAGTAACAATTTAATATATATTATTGATTTATATATATGGTATAGTTTATATATTATATACATTTATGTTCTCATTTAAAGTATTATGCTATCATACTATACAATGTAGTATATAGTTATAGATATATAAAATGTAGTATACATATTATAGTATAAGTTAGTATATAATAAAGAATTTAATAAGTAACAATTTAATATATATTATTCATTTATATATATGGTATAGTTTATATATTATATTCATTTATGTTCTCATTTAAAGTATTATGCTATCATACTATACAATGTAGTATATAGTTATAGATATATAAAATGTAGTATACATATTATAGTATAAGTTAGTATATAATAAAGAATTTAATAAGTAACAATTTAATATATATTATTCATTTATATATATAGTATAGTTTATATATTATATACATTTATGTTCTCATTTAAAGTATTATGCTATCATACTATACAATGTAGTATATAGTTATAGATATATAAAATGTAGTATACATATTATAGTATAAGTTAGTATATAATAAAGAATTTAATAAGTAACAATTTAATATATATTATTGATTTATATATATGGTATAGTTTATATATTATATACATTTATGTTCTCATTTAAAGTATTATGCTATCATACTATACAATGTAGTATATAGTTATAGATATATAAAATGTAGTATACATATTATAGTATAAGTTAGTATATAATAAAGAATTTAATAAGTAACAATTTAATACATATTATTGATTTATGTATATGGTATAGTTTATATATTATATACATTTATGTTCTCATTTAAAATATTATGCTATCATACTATACAATGTAGTATATAGTTATAGATATATAAAATGTAGTATACATATTATAGTATAAGTTAGTATATAATAAAGAATTTAATAAGTAACAATTTAATATATATTATTGATTTATGTATATGGTATAGTTTATATATTATATACATTTATGTTCTCATTTAAAATATTATGCTATCATACTATACAATGTAGTATATAGTTATAGATATATAAAATGTAGTATACATATTATAGTATAAGTTAGTATATAATAAAGAATTTAATAAGTAACAATTTAATATATATTATTGATTTATATATATGGTATAGTTTATATATTATATACATTTATGTTCTCATTTAAAATATTATGCAATCATACTATACAATGTAGTATATAGTTATAGATATATAAAATGTAGTATACATATTATAGTATAAGTTAGTATATAATAAAGAATTTAATAAGTAACAATTTAATATATATTATTCATTTATATATATGGTATAATTTATATATTATATACATTTATGTTCTCATTTAAAATATTATGCTATCATACTATACAATGTAGTATATAGTTATAAATATATATATATATAATGTAGTATATATATTATATTATAAGTTAGTATAGTAGGACTATTACGTTCGAACGTTTCAGGTTAACGTTCGAACGTTAAATAAGAGCGAGAAATTTCCCGCTCGATTAAGGTATGTGTGTGATTATTCAGACGTTCGGACGTTTAGACTATGCGTTCGAACGTTTTTTGATTAAAATCACCAGAAAATTATGTACATCCGAACACCAAATATGTTAACGTTCGAACTTTACTTAAATTAGTGCGGGAAATTTAACTCTCAAATATGGTAACACTTTGATGAAATGTACGTTCGGACGTTTAAGTTAAATGTTCGAACGTTTATCTGTAAATTTACAAACGTTCGAACGAAAAATTGTGATACATTCGAACATATATGAGGAAAGTGCGGGAACTTTCCCGCTAGATTTTATGATACAAATAAGAAGGGTACATTCGAACGTGTACTGTAAACGTCCGAACGTTATGAGCGGGGGAAATTTTAGCATATAACGTTCGGACGTACAACTTAAAAGTTCGAACGTTTAAATTAATAATTTGCGGTATTAATCAGTACGCGCACGGGAGGAAGCGGATCATTTCTTCTTCTCCCGTGCGCGCAACAGACAGAGAGAGAGAGAGCGAGAGAGAGAGAGACAGAGAGAGAGAGAGAGGGTGTTAGTGTGAGAGAGAGTTGAGTTAGAGAGTTAGAGAGTTAGAGAGAGTTAAGTTTTGGTAAGAAAAAATTTTTATTTCTTGTCTTTATTTGAATTTTATGATATTTATAGAATGTGTTTTTGTTATAGAATATTTCTAATAAGTTAGTGTTGTATTTTTTTGAAGGATTGCTTGTTTTGGGAAGTTGAAAGATTTTGATTTGTAAGAGGATATTGTGAGTGTTAGGTGTATTTCTAAACTTTATCAATATATTGTTGTGATTTTATACTTACTCTTGAAATATTGTGATTATTATTTGTATAGTTTGTAAATAGTTTGTGAGTTTTTGTAAATATGTTGTGATATGAATTTGAAATATTATGTTTCTTATTAGAAATATATTTTCATTAGGCTTTGTTAATACATGTTTATTACTTACTCAACTTTAAAAATATGTTAATACATGTGGCATGTTATTTTGTGAATATATTGTGAGTTTTTCCTAGTATGTTGTGATATGGACTTTAAATATTTAAATTATTATTTGTGAATGACGTTTGAATATATTTACATTATTACAAATAAGTAATAAGTTAGTATAGTAGGATTCGTACATTCGAACGTTTCAAGTTAACGTTCGAACGTTAAAATAAGAGCTGGAAATTTCCCGCTCGATTAAGGTATCTGTGTGATTATTCAGACGTTCGGACGTTTAGACTATACGTTCGAACGTTATTTTATTAAAATCACCAGAAAATTGTGTACATCCGAACACCAAATATGTTAACGTTCGAACGTTATTTAAATTAATGCGGGAAATTTCCCACTCAAATATGGTAACACTTTGATGAAATTTACGTTCGGACGTTTAAGTTAAATGTTCGAACGTTAATCTGTAAATTTATGAACGTTCGAACGAAAAATTGTGATACATTCGAACGTATATGAGGAAAGTGCGGGAACTTTCCCGCTAGATTTTATGTTATAAATAAGAAGGGTACGTTCGAACGTGTACTGTAAACGTCCGAACGCTATGAGCGGGGGAAATTTCATCATATAACGTTCGGACGTACAACTTAAACGTTCGAACGTTTAAACAAATAATTTTAGCAGTTAACGTTCGGACGTACAAGTTAAACGTTCGAACGTTTTAACAAATAATTTTAGCAGATAACGTACGGACATACAACTTAAACGTTCGAACGTTTAAACTAATAATTTTAGAACTTAATCAGGACACGCACGGGAGGTCCATTGAACATTTTTTCTTCTCCCGTGCATGCAACACAGAGAGAGAGAGTTGAGTTAGAGAGTTAGAGAGAGTTGAGTTTGGTAAGAAAAAATTTTTATTTCTTGTCTTTATTTGAATTTTATGATATTTATACAATGTGTTTTTGTGATATGGATTTGAAAAATTGTGATAATAATATTTTAAATTAAGTAATAACAAATAAAAGTAACTCTTTAAGAATTATAATAATTAAAATTATTGTATAACCATTGAAATTTAAGAATGATAATTAAATATTTATAATAATATTTGAAATTAAGTAATAACAAATAAAACTAACTCTTTAAGAATTATAATCTTTAAAATTATATTAAACTTCTTTTACAATTTAAGTATAACAATTAAAATTATATTTTAAGAATGATAATAATTAAAATTATAATATAACCTTTAAAATACTCTTCAATAAAAAAGTCTTGAAACTACTAAATAAGTAGAGTTTGAATATGTAAATATACTTATTTATTATAAACTAAAGAGAAAGGAAATAAGGATCAAATAGATTCTTATATAAAAATTATATACTTATTGTCTATATAAGTAAATAACTCACTAAATTAAGTATAACAATTAAGATTATAATTGTAGAATGATAATAATTAAAATTATATATAACAATTATAATCTCTAAATTTTGGTCTAATTGCTTGACTGTCATAGTCTCTTCGGCCTTGAGAGGAGAGTCGAGGTCGAACAGTTTGTGACGGTTAAGTAATTAGACCAAAATTTAAACATTTCTTCAAGATCATTCTCCCTCGTTGTGTATAAGACACGAAACAGGGGGTCACATAATCTTCCATCCCTCTTTAGTTTAACAATATGGAGATATTGTTGTATGATTATACTGCTAGATGCGTGTGACATTGCATAAATACCCTTAGACCCATTTGGGAATCAGTGTACATTTATGTGTCCACTGATTCCTGAATTGTCCAGTGTAGACAGTTTGAGATTATATTATCTGTATTGCACATTTTTGTTACTCGCTACTTTTCACGTTTAATATGAAGTTTCGATGTCTTCTTCTATTGTTCTTCGGGTATACTGTTCGTAGGGTCACAATCTCGATATTTGAACATGTATACTTGGAGAATTATGGAGAGGTACTGCCGAAATTTCTACTAACGTAGAAATTAGTAGAGTGACGAGATTTGTACAATATGGAGAATATAATCTCGAATGGGATAGGACCAACTACCTTATCAACAAAGTAATGAGAATTGGAGCATGACATGCATGTGAATTTTCAATGTACGTGTTATTAATATATAGATGTTTTTAGAAATGGACAAAAATTGGATGCGTCTGGACGATAGGCTTGGAAAGGATTACGTACCCTATGCATGTGGAGTAAGAACTTTCATTGATTTTGTACGGGCTTCTGCTGATAGTCGTGGTTACATTAAATGTCCATGTCGAGGGTGTAAAAATTTGTGTGCGATAGGATTGGATGAAGTAGAGCGTCATATATTTGTGAACGGTATGGATCTGGGGTATACGCGATGGGTACTGCATGGTGAGCCGTATGAAGGGTCAGCAGATGTATTGGTCGATCATCACAATTATTTGCGGCACATGGATGATGATTATGAGCATGATGAGATGGAGGAGATGTTGGGTGACATTGGAGCTGGGATGTTTATGGATGAGGTTAACGACAATGCCTCAACTGGTGGATCAGGGACTGATTGTGAAAATTTCCCTTCACTGTGGGAAGATGCAAAGCGCGAGCTTTACCCAGGTTGTACAAAACATTCCAAAATGTCGTTTATTGTGCGGTTGCTTCACATTAAATCATTGTGTGGGATGTCGACGAAAGCAATAAACATGGTATTGGACTTATTTAACGAGGTGCTTCCCGAAGGGTCTGCATTGCCTAAGAACTTTTATGAAGCGAAGCAGTTGAGAAAGAGATTAGGATTTGAGTACAAGTCCATACATGCATGCAAGAATGATTGTGTATTGTTCTGGAAGGAGAACGAGGAGAAACAAGCATGTCCTGTATGTGGAGAGTCGAGGTGGAAAGGTAAGAAAAAAGTCCCGGTTAAGGTGTTGCGGTATTTTCCCTTGAAACCTAGGTTGCAAAGACTATATATGTGTAAGAAAACAGCTCATGATATGAGGTGGCACGAGGAGAAAAGAGTTAAGAATGACGGGTATATGAGGCATCCAGCTGATTCACTTGCGTGGCAGTCTTTCGATAATCAGTATCCAGAGTTCGGGTTAGAAGCTCGAAACGTGCGCCTGGGACTCACAATCGATGGATTCAACCCTTTTGGGAATATGAGTACAAGTTATAGTACTTGGCCCGTGGTATTGATTCAGTACAATCTTCCACCATGGAGGTGCATGAAGGCGCCAAACTTTTTGTTAACTTTACTCATCCCTGGCCCTAGATCACTTGGGAATGATATTGACGTATTCATGCAGCCGTTGATTGAAGAGCTGAAAGAGTTATGGGAAACAGGGGTTAGAACTTATGATGCATCTAAGTCGACATCTTTTCAGATGCATGCTGCGGTAATGTGGACCATAAATGATTTTCCGGCGTATGGGAATCTTTCCGGCTGGAGTACGAAAGGGAAGTTAGCGTGTCGGACGTGTAATAAAGAAACTGCTAGTGAGTGGCTAAAATTTTCTCAGAAGTTGTGTTTCATGGGTCATCGACGTTATTTACCAGCAAATCATGCATGGAAAAGAGAATGTGCGAAGTTTGATGGGAGAGTAGAGGATAGGATTGCACCAAAAGAGTTATCTGGAGAAGAGATAGTGGAACAACTGGAACATGTTAGAGCGAACAATTTTGGCAAAGGTCGGGGAAAGAACAAGAGAAAACGAGCCGTACCAGAATTGAATTGGACAAAGCGTAGTATTTTTTTTGACTTGCCGTATTGGTCGTCATGTAAGTTGCGACATAGTTTGGATGTAATGCACATAGAGAAGAATATTTGTGATAATATACTGGGTACATTGATGAGTATTAACAAAAAGACGAAAGACACGATCAAGACGAGGAAAGATCTTGAGAGAATGAGAATTAAACATAATCTGCATTTACGGGTGGAAGGCAACAGGGTGGTCATACCGCATGCATGTTTTACGATGACGAGGGAGGAGATGATGGATTTCTGCAAATGGTTGCAAGGTGTGAAGTTGCCAGATGGTTATGCTTCAAATATTGGTAGATGCGTGAGTCCTGATGATTGGAAAATCAATGGATTGAAAAGTCATGATTGTCACGTATTTTTGCAGAAGTTATTACCTGTGGGAATTCATCGGAAGCTTACATCTAATGTACGTGTGGCCATATCTGAACTATGTATGTTTTTCAAGGATTTGTGCGCTCGGGTAGTAAATCGAGATGTGTTGTCGAAATTAGAAGAAGACATTGCTACTATACTATGTAAATTCGAGCAGATCTTTCCACCATCATTTTTTGATGTTATGGTCCATTTAGAAATACATTTACCGCGAGAGGTACTTCTGGGTGGACCGGTGCAGTTCCGTTGGATGTATCCAGTTGAAAGATATTGGGGTCGATTGAAGCGCACTGTTGGGAATAAAGCCAAAGCTGAGGGTTCAATAGCAGAGGCCTATATACACGATGAATGGTTAACATTTTGCTCTCTATATCTTCGTGGTGTTGAGACACGATTTAATCGTCAAGAGCGAAATGCTGATCTTGCTACTCCGCCTCCTCGTGAGCTATCAGTGTTTTCCCAGAATGTACGACCCTTGAGTGCACAAACAGGTTACGATTTAATTGATGGAGAGTTGGGTAAAGTTCGGTGGTATGTGCTAAATAACTGCCGAGAGATTGATGATTATCTTAGGTATGTCATTTCATTTCTTTGAATAATTATAGTTTTCTTTAAATTAATTAGAATTGTTGTGCTCAAAATATACTTCTTTTGCAACATGTTATAACAGTGACCACATGGACAAACTTAGGAAGGAAGGCGTAGAAAATATAGAGGCAAGACACGAGGAAGAATTTCCCGGATGGTTTGAAGAACGTGTATGAACTAAAATTATATATATGTTATATTGTGAAATTTTTAACTCTGGATAATGAAATAATCAATATATACTATTTCAATTTATAGATTTTGGAACAACGTGCTCGTGATCCCGGATCAATTTCTTCTGAATTGTATGCATTGGCCCGTGGTCCCTCAAATAGAGCACTTCGATATACTGCATGCACGGTCCGAGGTTATAGATTCCATACTTTGGACCGTGAACGTAATAGAAAGACTCAAAATTGTGGTGTGTTGGTCGAGGGGAGTCATGGAACAGATGATATTGACTATTATGGTGTCATACGTGATATTATCGGATTGAAATATCTGGGTGGGTCTGTAACATATGTCTTTAAATGTGATTGGTGGGATCTAGGCGGTGGTCGGGTTTCGATACATAGGGATAATCACTTTACGAGTGTCAATACTGCATCTAAATGGTACGAAGATGATCCATTCGTATTGGCTTGTCAAGCTACCCAAGTCTATTACTTGATTGATCCAATAAAAAGTGCTGATGAAGATAGTGGGGAGATAACTTGGCGAGTCGTACAAAAATTTGTTCCTCGAAATATATATGAAGCAGGAACGGGTGCAGATTACGAGAATAGTAGAGATGAAGATGACACTCCGATTGTTGAGGCATACCAGGAAGATGGAGAGGGTATTAACTTGTTTGTTGACCTCGGTGCACTCTAGTTGCTCCCCTTGTGTAGAGATGATGTCCCACCCGTACATCTCGACCCGTCTGTATTAAATGATCATTCAATTCAAGTCAGTGAGGAGGAAGAAGAAGAAGACGAGTCAGAAGATGAAGACGAATCAGAATCCGGGCAAGAGGTGGATAAAGATGATGAAGAAGAGGTGCATGATGATGATGAAGATGTTATTGATGGAGATTCTGAAACAAGCATGGAAAATTCATCTGAAGAATAAAAGTACTAAATATTTTATTCATATAGGTGATTATAAAATATCTTGAATTTTCATAATTTCTTCTAATTAATTTTCTTTGATATAATTAATTACTTTCAAGAATGCCGCCAAAACGACAACGAAGAAATGTGCCTCCGCCAAGTCCAAGTCCTGAACCCATTGAGGACTTCCCACTGGAGGAATCCGTTCCTGAAGATCAAGCTAACACAGAAGAGAACAACAGCCAGTCGACACCTACCAGTAAGGAAATATTGTCGTTGATAATTATATATATAGTTAATACTTTTTTCTCAATAACTATATAATTATAATTATAGTATATCTATTATCATGTAGTTGATGCATCTGCACGTCGCGGTCGTGGCTATACACGTGGAATCTCTCTTGAAAAAAATAGAAGGCATGGTAAACTGAAGATCACAATTCTTGATAATTCCACTGGAGAAGTGGATGATAGTGCAGCAGCGCTTTCCTCCTATATTGGCACAGTAGTTCGAGCTTATGCTCCATTTTATGTGCGTTCATGGCGAGATGTTCCGAATGAGATTAAGGAGCACATTCGAAGTCGTGTGCTGGTGAGTTTACTTTCAGTACATTTTTTTCACCTAGATTAATATATTATATTTTTTACCTGATTCCCTTATTAGGATGAATTCGACCTCGACTTTGGCCGTAGCGAGGATTTGAGAACCGTGAATGAGTTGATGGCTACACTATTCCGACGTCACAAAGGACGATGTCATGACCACTTCAAGAAGTTTGAGACGTTGGAAGAGGCTGCGCAGTCTCCTTTTCAGCAGATGAAGTTAGATGATTGGAGAAAGTGTTGTGATCTTTTCGCATCTCTAGATTATCAGGTATTTTACATTTATATCTTTTAATTATTTACATTCATATTCGTTTTATATATTATATGTATACATATTACAATTAACATTTTTAATATATTTTGTAGCACTTGAGTTCTACAAATGCACAGAATAGATCCGTTATGACTGTCCACCATCGTGCCGGTTCAAGGTCATTCCACCGTCTTGCTGAAAAAATGGTAATTAAAAAATTATAGAATTCATTTATTTTCCTGATATTATTTCTGATAAGTACTAATATTATCTTTTTAAAATTGCTAATATTCTCGCTTTGTTAGAAACGTGATGATCCTGAAAACTTTTCCCTCATTCATGTCTATGCTGCTGCTCACACTAATGAGCATAGTGAGTGGATGGATCCTGTCGCTGCAGATAATTATGTAAGCAGTGTTAATTTTGTTAAATAAATTATTTATATAATATTTTAATAGTTTATTTCTTATTTCTATTTCTTTTAATACGTTACTAATTATTTACGATCATTACCTTTTAAATTGCAGAGCAAAATGTTGGAGATGCAGTCGGCTTCTGAGGAATCATCTCCTAGTGACATAGACATATTCACGCAAGTGCTCGGGCCGCAGTCTAGTATGGCAAGAGGTTTGGGACGATCTATCAAGCATAAATGTTCATCCTCCTCAACCTCATCGGCTTCACAAATTAATAATCTTACGGCAGATTTAGAAGCTGCACGGCGTGAGAATGAGTATATGAGGTCCAGACAACAAGAGTTAGAGTCTCTCTTAGAACGACAGTCTCATTTAGAGACGCGTTTGCAGGACCAACAGAGAGACCAGGAGGAAAGAATACGCAATGAAGTGCAAGAGCAAGTGCAACGGGAGATGATGGTGCAAATTGAACGTGTTATGTCGTTGAAACAGAATCCCCGTGGGCGAGGGAAAAAGAAGAAATAAATTTTATCAATATTTCTGACTAGTTTTAATATCTAATTTTGTACTTTTATAAGACATTGTTACTTCTTAATTGGGTATGTAATATGATACAATTGGTATTATGTTTTTAAATTTTATGAAATTAGTATTTCTGATCTGTACGTTCGAATGTAAATAAAAATCGTTCGAACGTTGGTTCACACTGTAACAAACGTTCGAACGTAAATACAATTGAATCGTTCGAACGTTAAACTATACGTTCGAACGTACTCACGCTGAAACGAACAAACCGTTCGAACGGTAAAGCCACTAACGTTCGAACAAAGAACTTGCATTCGGACGCTCCTTCGTTTACATTCGAAATAAGGTCCGAACATTAAACTCGCTACGTTTACGTTTACGTTCGAACAAATATTCGAACGTTTAATGTAATTAACGTTCGGACGCATTAACATTCGAACGTACATTTTATACGTTCGAACACGATATCCAACGAACGTCAACTTCTCTCATTCGAACGCCAATCGGTCGGGTATAACGTCCGAACGTTTGATTTTACGTCCGAACGTGATTTTCTGTGACAGTTCATAACCGTCACAAAAAAAGGAACGTTCGAACGTTGTACCGAACGGAACACTTCCAACCGTCACTAAAAATATTTTTTGTGACGGTTGAACAGTAAACCGTCACCAAATGTTTTCTGTGACGCACTTTAGGTGACGGTCATGGTGACGGTTTCAAACCGTCACCAAATATGTTTAGTGACGGTTTGCCATTTTTTTGTGACAATTTTCTCTGTCACAAAACACACATTCTGTTGTAGTGCCACGAGGTGACTGTTAAGTGTTTTTTAATAAAAAATATTTCATACATCATCCATAAAAACTCAAAAAATCTTACTAATTCTAAATAACTCCCATCACTTTTATAGGACTTTAAAAACGTTATCTCCAAATATTTTCACACAACTATTTACAAATATCCATTTATTTTCAACACATAACATCCAACCTCATGATAAAGCAACAAACGGTATTTGAGGAAATAAAAAACAAACACGTACACACAAACATTTCCAAATTGAGCACTGAACATACGTTGTGGCATGTGCGCAAACTGCTACAACCTTTAGGCAACTATCCTCCAAAATGGGAGTTGTGCTACTCCAAGTTGAGGCTGCAAGTTTTAGGCACTAATCCTTCTAAACAGGAGTTGTGCACCATATTGAGGTTGCAGGGTCATCAACATTATCGGCGCATGAACATAAGTTGGTGACATGGTAAAAGAATATTGTCGGACAATCATAGCAAGTGCCACCTTTGTCTCAACCAGGGCTAGATTCTGACCTGCACAAATTCTGGGTCCTAACCCAAATGGAAAATATGGGGCTAAATGCTTTCGAGACACTGAAAAATTCAATGGATTGAATTTATGTGCATCCTTTCCCCATATCTCAGTATCATGATGGACAGCGGTTATGAGCAAACAGAGTTGTGTTCCTGTTGGAATATCGAGTTTCCCTAGCTTAACTCGTTTGGTTGTTTGCCGGAACATGAATGAACCCAAGGGGTAGAGGCGAAGTGCTTCATTCAGTATCATACCCACCTGTTGAGAAAACAACAAGACATTCACACTATTTCATGGTTGAGCATAGTTTGCCATCCATTTAATGCTAAATTATAACTACTAGTTCTCGGTCATTCTATCTTCTAATTGCAGAAAATATTTTAGATGAATTTATTTGCAGGTCCCAATCAAATTACAATGTCTCTACTTGCATATAATTGGTAGACTGGTAGTAAGCAATTACTATGACATTCTATCCAATGCAAGAGCTAGCAATAACTATATATATATATATATATATATCCTTTATGCATAATAATATAAAATGAATAAATTCTAATTCAAGATGCAAAAATATAGTGTTATCGATATGTTTATCAACTTTAAAATGCTTAACAATGAAATGAAAGGTTGTCGATCCTACAGCCTACAACAATGGGTAGGAAATTAAGTGAGAAATATTTGAACTCACTGTCTTAAGGTCATTTAAATTCTCAGCTGTGGGATGTTGATTATCTCCAAAAACCTTAAAGACTTCCTCCCGTACCTTACTTTGCCATTCTTGATGTGATGCTAGAAGGACGAGTGCCCAAGTCAAAAGATTAGCACTTGTTTCCTTTCCTGCAACGTAAAAATTCTTACATTCATCTATGACTTCTGACACCTCTAGTTTCTCTTCTTCGCCATTGTGATTCTTGTGAGAAGATAGCAAAAGACCAAGCAAATTTCTTGAACTTTCTTTCCCCTTATTGCTCTCTATCAACATCTAAATAGATTTTCGTGATTCATTCTCAAGCCTCCACCTCTCTCTATTATTCGTAGTGGGCAAAAACCTGCAAATGGAAGTATATATCATTCATTCACAAACATAGTGTTCTTTATATTGATTTTCATCATCGTCAACCACACCAGAGATATAATATATCACATTTTAAGTGGTTTTTAATTTGATGGTTGACTTATAAAGTCACTTATATATGATATATCGCATCAATTAGCATAATTGGAGATAACAAAATCCGGAATAAAGAGTCGTTTGTTGATTGAAGGCAAATAGTCCGTATGCAGAACAAAATCATTTGTCAAAATCACTACACTTTCATGAATCGTACTCCCGGAGTACATGTAGAGACCATCATTCTAATCTAGTCGGGAATAATAGCAAAGCAAACTGAATCTAGAGAACTTGGGTACAAGATAGGTTATAATTATGTTCCTATGCCATCTTTTCTGGAAAGTTAAGTATTAGCGGTGAGCACCGAGTCCGACTCCAACTTGTGTAGGCTCCGAATTGACTCCAACTTTATTGGAATTCAAATCAGAACTCTAACTCCGACTTGTCGGAGCAGAGTCGAATTTGGGTTTTCAGCATTGAGCGCTTCTTTTTTTTATATATACATGGGGGAGGGAGGATTTGATCATTGGTTCTCTAAGTGAGAAACTAAGGTGTTGCCAATTGATCCAAATGATCTTGGCACACGAACACTTCTTTTTCAGCATTGAGCGCTTCTTTTTGAATTTTTTATGGGTTTTCAAATTTCAATTTGTCGAAAAACTTAAAAATTAAAACTAAATAATTCACTACTAATTTACTTCTATACTAACATCTAACTTGTTTTTATACTAGACTAATACTATAGTGTCTAATTACATGTTATCATACTATAGTATTGCATCTTATTTTTAGTGTCTAATTATATGTTATTATATTATAGTATTACATGTTATTATATTATACTAGTATCTAACTTATTTATAACTTATTTCTAGTACGTGTCTAATTACATCTTATTAAACTTTAGTAAATTGATGTTATATGTTATTAACTTATTGTACTAGACTTATTAATTATTTTTATACTAGTGTCTAATTTATAATTTCTATATAAGAACTATACTATAGTGTGTAATTACATGTTGTTATACATTGGTATTACATGTTATTATACTAATGTCTAACTTTTTTCTAACTTAATTATATACTAGACTTTCTAGTATCTAATTACATGTTATTCTACTTTAGTAAATTAGTATATACACATTAACTTATTATACTAGACTTATTTAAATATTAATGTCTAACTTATTTCTGTACTTTATTATGTTTTGTAGTAATATTATATTGTTTACATATACTAAACTATCATTAGTCTATATATATTATAGTATAAGTATATTATTTTATAATACTTAGCTCATACTAGTATATTATTAAATTTAATTATATAAGTTCTAGTCATATAACTATAAACTATACTAATATATATGATCAATATATAAATAAATAAATATTTTTATAACATATGTACAATATTGGAATCGAATTCGGAGTTGGAGTCAAAGTCAAAGGCAAAGTCAAAGTCAAATTGGATCAAAGTCGAAGTCGGAGTTGGTACAGTGACTCCGACTTCATCTAAAATATTAAAAAATATCTGACTCCAACTCCGTTTTGTCAAGTCGAATTTTCAAATTTTTGCTCAACCCTATTAAGAATGGTGAAGTAAGCCTATGATGAGAATCTTGAACACGTCGTTGATCACCTGAAACCAGGAGGGTAGACGCTTCTATAAGCTAGGTAGACAAGGCGTAGTTGCTGCTCTTGTAACATGAAGATCCTCTTCCCCTCCTCAAAGCTACTTCCAAATGCAGTTCTAGATATTATGTCTGCAGAAAGGTTTTGAAGTTCTTTGTGCACTTCCATCTCGAATTCCTCTCTTCCCCCTCTCCCTTCTTCCCACTTTTGGAGCATCTGTCTGGTACTAGCCACAATCTCTGGCACCCAACCCTGAAATATTACCATTGTGGCAATGTCCCAAGATATCATTTCTAAGAAAATTAAACTAACAAAATTTAAGTTCTACTTACCCTAAAGTAGTTGATCTCATAGAGTGTTTACACCTTCTTTGTATGATCTAACCTATTATTTATTTCTTGTTTCTTATTAGAGAATGTTTTAGTCACAAAAATATTCTACAAAAGTAAACTCACAAATTCACATACGTTGATACAATAGGTTTGATTGTAAAACTAATTTATTGTAAAGTAGATGTGACTTATCATATGAAAATTGAAATCATATCATTTTGTGAGATTTATTTGTGGCAGCGGTAATAATTATCTTCTTATTATGATCAGGATTATATTGAGTGATTTAGAGCTCCTACCGTTTTTGTTGGAACTCTAACACTAAACGAATATACAAAGCAAAAACGAATAGTACTATAATATTTAATGAATTTTGGTTGACCAAAAACGATGAAAACGAAAACGAAAAGTAGTAATATTGGTATTGAAAAATTACCTTAACGTTCTCCATCTTGAAAGCTTGGTTTGCGATTCTTCTGTGAAGGCTCCATCTTTCACCCCTCAATGCAAATATTCCTTGTCCAAAGAACATCTTAACCGGAGGGTTATGCTCCATCTTCTCAAATGATCCACCGGTGTTCATGAGGATCTCCTTGATCATGTCAGGATCGTCGATAGCCAGCCTTGGTTTAGACCCTAACCAATACAGAAACGTCCTTCCATACACAGCCGACCACTCGGAATAGTAAGGAGCCAGCCGGTGAAGGATGTCATGGTCATCCCAAGACATGGCCTTCGATTGAGCGTCGGCAATCATCTTCCGAATCTCTGGCATGTTTCCGACAACTGGACGGTAAGGAGGGCCTCGTATGCCTTGCCTGCGGAAATGGTCTTGGATTCTCCACGGCAACCATAAAACTGAGTGCAGGAGTTTCAAGATCAGGAGGAAGAAGATCGTCATCATGATCAGGAGCTGAAGCTGAAGCAGGTTCATTTTTTTTGGAGTTTGATTTGAGAGAGAGAGAGAGAGAGAGAGATGAGTGTTTTTCTTGAACAAGAATGGTAGTGCTGAAACAGTCCGGTGATATGATATGATTAAAAAAGAGCAGACCGTAGTCATGATTATTAATAATGCAGACCGGAGTATGGGGAAGAAAAGTGACGCAAAACAGTTGAATATGGGGTTCATGACCATCCAATAATGGCCAATTAATGGCCTATTTTATGCATTAGGTGTGGGATATAAAATGATTTAGGCTTTTTTATGCATCACGTGTGGGATTACCATCACGTATATTTTATACACAGTGTCTTATGTATATTTAATTGATTATTTTGTACATAATATAAATACTATGTATTTTACTTTACTTTTGTACAGTTGGACTCAGATCAATAATATCATTTTTTACAATTTCTCTCAACACTCGAGAACCTTCCTCTCATAGGGTTTCATCTTGTTATGGAATCATAAGTATTTTTTCCATGGTGCTGACACCCAAATATATCTCTGAAGATGCTATAAGTCCGATCTTTCTTCATCCTAGTAACAATCCTGGTGTTCTTCTTGTTACTTAGCCTCTCATTGGCGATAACTACCTACCTAGTCTCGCTACATGACCATGGCTCTTTCGGCAAAGAACAAGGTAGGTTTAGTCGATGGTTCTATCCTCAAGCCTTTGGATTCGAATGATCTCCTTCTCTCTCAATGGCTTTGCTTCAACAATATGGTGATCTCTTAGTTTTTAAACTCTATTTCCTCTGATACCTTTGCTAGTATTTTGTATATCACTACTGCACATGAGATTTGACTAGATCTTAAGGAACATTTCTCTTAGAAGAACAGTCCTTGTATATTTCAACTACAGAAATCTATTTATGCTCTCTCTCAAGGGCTGCTTTCAGTGAGTACCTATTTTACTCCCCTAAAAGCTCTTTGGGATGAGTTAGCGAATTACAAGCCTGCTCCCGCTTGTTCTTGTGGAGTTGTATGTACCTTGAACTCTTATGTTCAACATGAGCACGTTTTACAGTTTTTAATGGGATTGAATGAGTCTTTTCCGTCTGCTCGTGTTCAAATCCTGCTTATGGAGCCCTTGCCCCTCTTAACAAAGTATTCTCTATTGTTTTACAAGAACAATACAAAGAAATTTTTGTTATTCCTCTTCTATCTATTGATTCACATGTGTTTGTTTCTAAGAGTGATGGATCCAGATATGTTAAATCATTCTCCAAGAACGAAAGACCAATGTGTAAACATTGTGGAATCACTGGTCATGTTGTTGAAAAATGTTATAAGTTGCATGGATCTCCACTGGGTTATAAACCAAAGCTGAAGCAACAATCTGTAGCCAATCAAGTTGTTCTTAATGACAACAATTCCTCAGTTGCTTCTCTTTTCTCTTTAATTGAGGCTCAGTATCAACAGCTTTTGTCCATGCTTCATCCTCCAAACACTTATGATGAATCTTCTCATGTTGTTAATGCAATAAGTTCAAATTCATTATTTTCTAGTATATTTTTTTCTCATAATGTATGTGATAATAATCACTCTGTTTTTTCTTCCACTGCATTTGATTCATTTGATTCTAATTGTTGGATTCTTGATACGGGAGCCACAAATCATATGGTTCCTTCGGTCAATTATTTTTCCTCTATTACTAATACTGTACATTCTTCTGTTAAGCTTCCTAATGGTCAGTCTGTGTTTGTAACACATATTGGCTCTGTTCGTATTTCTGAACATCTTTTTTTACATGGTGTTCTATGTGTACCTTCATTCACATTCAATTTAATCTCTATCAGCGAGCTTACTCAATCACTCACTTGTTGTTTCTTGTTTTCATCTGATATTTGTTTCATTTAGGACCTGACTCATTGGAAGCTAATTGGAGTGGGTAGATAGCAAGGAGGACTTTATCTACTACTGCAACCAAGCTCTTCTCTTTCTAAACCTCAGTTTTTCTCCTGCTTCATATAATGCATGTTCTTTTAATAATCTGTTTTCCCATGCTTGTTTTATATCATCCAAATGCTCACTGTTTGAGCTTTGGCATAATAGATTGGATCATCCTTCTACTTCGTGGATATTGTTTGTGAATAAATTTGTTCCAACATTGACTATACCAAGCAATCCTTGTATGATTAGCCCATAATCCAAACAAACAAAAAATTACATTTCCCTAATAATGTTCATATATCTTATGCTCCTTTTGATCTTATTCATTGTGATGTATGGGTGCCATTAGATGTTTCTACTATTGAATGTTATAGATATTTGTTTCCTGTTGTTGATGATTCAACTCGTGCCACGTGGGTTTATCTTCTTAAATGTAAATCTAAGGTGACACTTCTTATGAAAAAAAAAATTCAAAATGATCAAAACTCAGTTTCATCATAAAATTAAAAAAAAAAAAAATCCCGTTGACCATGGTGAAGAATTTTCACTTTCCAAATTTCTCAATTCTAAAGGTGTTTTACATCAACACAGTTGTGTTGAAACTCCACAACGGAATTCTGTTGTGGAGAGAAAGTATCAGCAAATACTTAATATAGCTAGAGCTTTGATGTTTCAGTCTCACTTACCTATTAAATTATGGGGTGATGCTGCTTTAACAGCCACCTACATTATTAATAGGTTACCTACTCCTCTACTGAAACACAAGTCTCCTTTTGAACTTTTGTTTAAATCTTCTCTTTCCTATGATCATTTAAGGACATTTGGTTGCTTATGCTTCGCCTCTACTCTACAAAGATCTCGCACTAAGTTTGATCCTAAAGCTCATACCTGTGTTTTCCTTGGATATCTTTTGGGTATCAAAGGATACAAACTTATTGATCTTCAAACAAATCAATGTTTTGTTTCTAGGCATGTTGTTTTTCATGAACATATTTTCTCCTATACTTCTCAAACTTTTTCATCTCCTTTATCTCTTCATTCTAACATGTGTCTTCCTTTTCCTCATGTATCTTCAACATTAGATCTATTGTCTGTGCCTTCAACAGTGTCTCCTTCTAATATTTCATTTCCTCCCAACCATAATATTTCTTCATCTAATGATCATTCATCATTAGATCATTCCTCTAATGCTCCCCTTCAAATTCATCATGCCACCTCACCAATAATATCTGAAATACCTCGAAGATCCACTAGAATTAGAGGAACACCTAGTTACTTGCAAAAATTTTACTGCAATTCTTCTTCTTCTACACACTCTACATCAAATCCTATAATAGGTTTCTATTCTTCTCCTTTCTCACACACCAAGTATGATATTTCTAATTTTCTATCTTATGCTCGTCTCTCTTCTGCTCATAAATCTTTTGCATTATCCATCACTATTAATATTGAACCTGAGTTCTATCATCAAGCAGTCAAGCACTCTTATTGGAGAGATGCTATGAGTGTTGACATTACAACCTTGGAAAATAATAATACATGGATTGTTGCTTCCTTACCTCCTAACAAAAAATTCATAGGCTGTAAATGGGTTTATAAAATTAAGTATCGTGTTGATGGTTCCATAGAGTGTTACAATGCAAGGTTGGTTGCCAAGGGTTATACCCAAAAGGAAGGTTTGAATTATTCTGAGACCTTTTTTCAGATAGCTAAAATGGCTATTGTTAGCACACTATTAGCTTTTTACATGGGGATTTATCTAAAGAAACGTATATGAAATTGCCTCCTAGATTCCATGTTAAAGGGGGTCCAAGGTTTGCAAGTTGAAAAAATCACTTTATGGTCTGAAACAAGCATTCCGCCAATAGTTTTCTAAGTTTTCAGCTTCTATTCTTGACTTGGGGTTTGTGCAATTCAAAGCCAATTATTCACTTTTTACCAAGTCCAATAGTTCTTCTTTCATTGCACTTTTTGTTTATGTTGATGATATTCTCATAGCTAGTAATGATTTGAAATCTGTGGAGCACTTGAGGTCCTTAAGCTTGAACTATCCTTGCTTGATGATAAGTTCAAGCTTAAGGTCCTCGGTCAGCTCAAATATTTTCTTGGGTTGGAGGTAGCTCGGTCTCAAAATGGCATTTCTCTATGTCAAAGAAAGTATGCTTTAGAGATTCTTCAAGATGCTGGTTTTCTTACATCTAAACCTGTCTCTTTCCCCATGGAGCAAAATGTGAAGTTGAGTTAAGAAGGAGGAGATTTATTGTCTGATCCTACTATCTATTGTAGACTTTTCGGTAGACTTCTCTACCTTACACTCACACAGCCAGACTTGTCTTACTCTATGCTTAGGCTCAGTTCATATATGGCTAGACAGCCTCATCTAACAGCTAGAATTTTACAGTATATAAAGAGTACTCATGGTCATGGTCTCTTATTTCTAGCTACTAACTCTTTAACCATTAAGGCTTTTGCAGATTCAGATTGACCTTCTTGTCCTGACAATCATCGCTCAACAAGTGGTTATTGTGTTTTTCTTGGGAATTCTTTGATTTTTCGTTCTTCAGCAGAAGCTGAATATCGTTCGATGGCATCTACTACCTGTGACATTATCTGGTTTCTTACTCTTCTATCTCATTTTGGTATATCACATCCTAAAAGTGCTCAATTGTTCTATGATAGTCAAGCGCTTTGCACATGACCTTTTTTCTTTTTTTTATAAAGAGTTCAGGCCACATGTTCAAGAGTGACCCATCCCCGGATTTATTCTTAGGCCCTCACTTATGGCAGAGGAATACCTTGGTTACATAATTCCCAATTGACAACTTTTTCACTAATAATATAAAACAACCTTATGACTAGAATTAAAAGCAAGAATGAACACTAACATACCCAAAAATAACATCAGTTAACTAAACCTTAAATAAGGCAATACTAATTTATCCGTACAAATCAACCCTCTAAATATCCTTGGCGCCTGACTTAATGAATTCCACGCACATGAAACTCCATTTGCTCCTAATTTCGCCAAATAATCTGCCGGAACATTTCCTTCTCTAAAAATATGCTACACATTAACATCCCCACTATGAACGAACTCCATTATTTCCTCCCAAAAGTCTTCTAAATACCACACATTACATCGCTGCCAGTGCACCCACGGCACACACACTTGTGAATCTGTCTCCACGTCTATGCCTTGAGACCCCATATCTCGGCAATATCTTAAACCAAAAACCATTGCCTGCAACTCTGCACTAGTATTTGTACCTGCACCAAGCTGCTTTTAAAAAGCTACAACCATATTTTCGTAAGAATCCTGTAAAACATGTAACACACGGGCCTAGAGCCAAGCCTTTTTTTTTTTTTTTTTTTTTTTTACATATTTTGGGTTAAGTATGTGAAAAATCCAATTAAAATTTTTCAAGTACTATTTTATGAGCCAAGAAAATTTAAGGAAGCGCCCATTTATTTTTTTATTCACTACATTTTTTTTATGGACCATAAAGCCTAACTCCATGAGATTTTCTCTTGACCCCACATCCCATGCACATACATTAGCTTCCCACTAGGGTTTTTAGCAGCGGTAGTTATACCATTACTTTGATCAAACAACCATATATATTTCTCCCGATTTTCTGTCCATTTGATTTTTAACTCCCCACGATTCTGCGATTTACCATTTCTGTTTCTCACATAAAATCTGCCTATCAACAGATTTAGATACTCAAACCCTCCCTGCTTATCAATCCATATCCCACCCCCTCAAGGCAGATTTCTACTTCCCTGCTCTAGGGTTTTTTATATCAATTACCTATTTATACACTTCATGCACAGCCCAAACAGCCACTCCACACGCAGCAACTCCTCTTTGCAAACAGCGCACCACCCTCCAACCCGGTCCTCATCCACTTGGAAAACACCACGCCAACCTCACGGGAAGCCCCCTTTCGCGGCAGCATCATTCTCATTGGAGTAGGCCCACCGTGAGCAGACCTTGCTCCGCCGTACGCCACTGCTAGTGCACCACCCACGTGAAACCGTAGCTTCCCCTTGCTCAACCACTGCGTAGCTCCTTCAACCATCCTGCATGACCCGCGCCGCTACAAATCTCCACTAGAAGCAACGCTGCAGTAAGAACCGCCCACAGCCACGACAAACATGAAAACTACTGTGATAGCCGCTACTCTGCCGTGCACCTGCGTACCCAACCGCTGATACGCTTTGGACGTGAAGGACTCTGTTTTTACACGCTGAAACAAGGGAAACATCCCCAACGTGAGCCACGTCGCTAGCCCCCCTCCACTTCGACGCCACAGCCATCAGAAGACGCAAGAGGACGAGCCTTCACCTTCGAACACTACCCTGGTCAACGCCCAGCCCCAGACCGTCGCACACCTCGCTGCATCATAGTGAGTTCCCGTTATCTCTCTCTCTGTCTCTCTCTCGCTCTCATCGTGTTTCTCTACCTCTCATCAGAGGGTCTCTTTCTCATTGCTCTACCTCTTTGTACTCAGCCACCCAACCGCCAGCACATCAGCCCAACTCCATCGCAGTTCCACTCTTCACGGTGAACCTCCATCGTGTATGTAACTGTTGCGTTATTCAAAGAATTTGGTTTACGTAAGTGTATTACATGGTTCTAAGCTATATTTTACACTAACATTATTAATTATTTTTTTTACCCTTTGAACTGCAAGTTATGCTAAGGTGTTTTAAAAATTTTATTATGTGTTAATAAACTCTTATTTAATTATGATTACAGAAAATTATTTTAACATGTTATTAAGTAAAGTTTTATTTTAAAAGTAAACAATATTGGTGTAATGTTATAATTACACTTTAGATATGATTTAGTAAAATAAAAAATAGTTATGGTTTATTTTAAAATATTTTGGGATAATTATTTTGTCTGGTATTAAACTTTATAATTTGTTTTCAATAATAAATAGGTCAAACTTATAAATGTTTTAGTCAAAGTTATTAAATCAACATTGATGATTTTAGAAAGTGATGATTTGTAATTTTAGATTTTGAGGAATTAAATAGGTTATTTTCGAAGCTTAGGTTTAAATACCGAATTACTTGATTAATTGAAAATTTACGAGAATTGCGTGATTATTTTATAGATGACGCTTAATTATTGTTCAACATTTTTTAGGAAAATTCTGAAAAAGCTAAGAAGTCCGGGTAAGCGGAGTTCCTATGCTAGATTTTACATAAAAATAAAATGGACTGAGGTCAATTTTGAAAAATATGCATGTGTTGTTATGAAAAGAAATTTGAACTACCTCAGTTATTTGTTCTACATTATTCATGAGATTCTGTTTAAGAATAAAGTATTTTTATGGCATGACTGGTATAGACATGAGCTTAGTTTTGACATTTTGTTTCTAAACTTTGAAAAATAGAGCGAATATGAAATTTTGTGCATAAATTATGTTTTGTGGTATGATTTTGTTCTGTCATGAAGATTTTCTGTACTCTGATATGATACGATGTGATTTTTGAAAACCTCTAGCATAATATTCTGTTTCTATTTCTGTTTCTGTTCCGTTCTGACCTTACCACGAGTGTAAAATTGTGGCCTATGTTCGGGTTGGTACCAACTTTTATGTTTCTGGTGCACCCACTTTGGAAATAAAGTAGTTTTCTACGTAGTCTTTCCTATATGCACACTCGGGACTCCGATAATGAATAAGGGGAAGATTCACATTCTGTTTCTGCTCGTTTAGCTACCGGGATTTGCACAACCCTACCACGGGGGGTTAAACATGGTATCTGTTCTGATATGATAAGATAAGATGTGATGTTTCAGTTTATGTTATGCCAAAAGGATTTTGATTATGAATGCTTTTGAACTTTAGCACTGATACTTTTGATAACATGTTCTGATGCTGCATTTTGAAACAAATATTCTGATTCTGCATTTTTAAAGAAAATATTTTGTTCTGCATTCTGAACTCTATAAATGCTCATGTTTACACACTAGTATATGTATTCTGCTTACTGAGTTGTTAATAACTCACCCCTTATCTCCAAACATTTTTCAGATGATTTGAATATTTCAACTGAGGATCAAGAATATGGAGCATGGGTGAGATAAGTTAAGAATGATGGATTAAAAATAGAAAGTTTAAATGAGTATTGAGGATTTTTATTCAGTAAGCTTGTTGTGCTCTAATGATGTGGTTTATTGGGAGGTTGATGTTTATATTAAGATTTTGTATTGTCTTAGAATAATTATATTGGAGTAATTGATGTGAATTAATGAGTATTTTGTGCAACAGAGAAAAATTGGAGTATGTACTATATGGTTGGAAAATGATTTTTAGGTATTAAGAGCTAACTCTCCGGACCTCCGAGATCAGGGCGTTACAAAACACCTTCTGCCCCTGAAGCTCCCGGATTCCCCAAACTACTTCCGTCTATGTTTAGTTTAATTCTACCAACACTTGGTTTCTTCCAAATTACAATTCGTATGACCTTCTATTTTATAGGGATGATTGGGATATTGAGCTCATGAAGCCGAGCTTTATCCACACATGAACATCTTGTAACTTTCGCATTTACCTTCTGTAATTAACCGACTGTGAAATGAATCAGTTGCTTTATTTCCTTAGCTGAAAATAATTTCCCTTCCATCCTTGCTTTACACCGATGGAACCATAACCTCCATGAAATAACCAACGGGAGCAAACCAATTATACTACCCATTTGCGTCGATCTTGAAGCTCTCCTGAACCACACCAAAATAGTTTGGTACCATGTCCTGTTAGAGATAAAGGGAATACCCAACAAATCTGAAAAGAATCTCCAAACATTCGAAGCAACTTCACCCACCATAAGTACATGATTGAGATCCTCACTAGCCCCACCTGCACAACAATCACATTATGAAGGATTGGAATACCAATCCTTCTCAACCTCTCATCAACACTGAGACAATTATTCATTACCTTCCACATAAACACAGAAATGTTTTTTGGTAATCTCTCATGCCAAACCCAATCAGACCAGCACACTTCCGGGGCACGAACACAAACACACTCCCACGCACTTTTTATAGAGAATCTACCATCATTATTATCCATCCAAACCAGTATATCCTGGCCTTCTCTGCATGAACCCAAGAAATTACAAATATCGACTGCCCTCTCATGGCCTACCATCCTCTCCAGCTTATCAATATCCCATCCATTCTCTACCTTCAGCTCACATATTTGTAGTTTCGGTTCTTCCACGATCTGATTAACATTAGCAAGAGAACCCCCATCCCACCATTTATCAAACCATAAGGAAAGCCTTCAATCCCTGACCTTCCATTTAAAATGTTGGAGTACAAGCGGGATGCTATGGACTACCAAACGCCAGAACCAAGAGCCTTTGTTCGTCTCAGCCAAAAAGATGTGTTTATCAGCAGCATACTTTCCCCGAAAAAACCAGCACCATAAATCATCCCCTTGAAGGATCTTCCATGCAAATTTAGCTTGCAGCGACACCTGAACATCTTCAAATTTTCTCAAGCCAATGTCATTTTCTTCTATTGGTTGACACATTCTCCTCCAAGAGAACCAATGCTTTCTACCTTTCCCATTCACCTCACCCCAAAAAAATGACATATTTCGGAAACTGAAGAATAGCAAGCAAGTGGATTGAGCTGTCAATCTAGTTTTTCTTAAAAGGACGAAGCATATTGAGCTAGACTACTATTTTATTCGTCACAAAATTGAGGCTAGGGTTATCAAGACTTTTCATTTGGCTTTTCATCACCAACTTGCTGATGTTCTCACCAAGCCTCTTGGTCATAAACAGTTTCACCACTTAATCACTAAGATGGGAAGTACATTCTATTTACTCTCCATCTTGAAAGGGGGTATCACATATATTTTACACACGTGTCTTATGTATATTTAATCGATTATTTTGTACATAATATACATACTCTATATTTTACTTTACCTTTACTTTACTTTTGTAGAATTGGACTCACATCAAAAATATCATTTTTTTACAATTTCTCTCAACACTCGCCTTCCTCCCCTAGGGTTTCATCTTGTTAATTACACCTCCTTCAACCTCTCTTCAACCCTATTTTTTTCATTGCATTGAGAGCTACCATGAGAAACCGTACATAATAGATTTTTCACTCAAACAACACGAGACTTATGTTTTTCGGCCTAAACACGTAAATATATGTTTCTTCTTTTATTTATATTTTATATACATTATTTATTATTTATTTCATAGATGAGTATCCAAACACCATATTAATGATCAGACCATCATCGTGGGCAATTGACCATATTGTTGGGGACTGGCCCCTCCGGTAAATTGCATGAACATTAAGGGAATGACGTACATAGCTTCATCTATTACGTACCCCTAGTGACCATCAAATTAAAGAACGGTACATACTTAATAGTTATTGATGAGCTTATATATATACATGTGCGCGCGCATATATATATATATATATATAAAAAAAGAAATAATAAATATTGTTTTTTTCAACCCGATCAGCACATATCAAACACTCAATTAAAATCCAAAAGCCAGGTCATTCAACGATAATATTTTAACGTAGCCATATAAGCAGTTGTGTTTAAGTTTTGAAAAAAAAAAAGTAAACCTATATTTTGTGTGTATATATATATATATATATTCGTATAATTATAATCGAAACCTTAAATAATATTAGTCTATATTAATTACAATATTCTAGTGATTCAACATGAACCATGATCCCTTGCTTCTTCGTAATCCCAAATTCGCATGTACTCTTCACGCCGGCTAGTAGAAAGATTCATCTCAAATAAATCATTATGCACACAAAATGAATATTATAGTATTTAATGAATATTAAATATGATTTGAATTAGATGAATTCTAGAAGATATATATTTCTCCCCCGTTGAGAAATATGCACATTCTTCTTTCTAAAAAGATTTTTATCAATCATACTAGTTAATGTGTCATATTTTAAATAATTTTTTTAACTTATTAATTAACTTTAAAGTAATTTTAAATGTGCAACCTCAATATATATGATAAAAAAGTATAAGGAAACCTGTTGCTTCTCCAAAAATAACGCAATCAAGTACAGCAGATCAAGCCTCTAAATCTCGAAAATCTAATTCTGTATTTTCAAATTCTTGATGTGTAACCTGTATAGCTCATAGGTGTTAATGTATACTTATTAGGCAGTTATAGGATAGCCTTATTTTCGGGCTTAACTCAAGCCTTTCAACTTGTGTGTGTGTGTGTGTGTATATATGTATGTGTATATATATGTATATATATATATATATACCTGCATTGTAAATGAAATTAGTGAGTCATTACATTCAAAAACACTTCCTCTGCTTCTCTACAGGGTATCAGACTACCCTCTCTCCAACGAGTAAAATTCTAATCCTTTTCATCCACCTTCCACACATGGCAAACTCTACTATCTCTCCCATGGCCATCAACGCCAATCAGCAGATTACAACTAGACTCACCCCAACAAATTATCCCACTTGGCATGCGCAATTTGAGTCCCTTCTTCTTGGCTATAATCTATATGGCTATGTTGATGGAACAATCTCATGCCCACCAAGACCCTTGATGCAGCAATCATTGCCACATATAATCAATGCTTTAGATAGGATAAACTAATCCTGAATGTTATTCTCACTTTGGTGACAAATGCTGTGATACCCTTCATAGCAGCCTCAAAAACATCCTCTCAAGCCTAGAGCAAACTGAGCAAGCTATATGCCAGTGGATCCAGAACACGAGTCATGCAACTCAAGGAGGATCTCACTCTCATTCAGCATGGTTCACGCAATGTTACAAAATTCCTACATTCTGTCGAAACTATTGTAGATGAATTGGCTCTCATTGATGCCCCTCTCTCTGTCGATGATATCACATTATATGTTCTCAATGGTCTAGGCCATGAGTGCAAAGAAATTGTAGCACCAATACGTGACCAAGAATCATTGTTATCCTTTGAAGAACTCCATGATCTTCTCATAGGACATGAGTCCTATCTCAAGAGGCTTGACAGCAACAATCAATCCATCGTGATTACTGCTAACAACACTCAATGTAAGGACTTCAGGTCCTCAAGAAAGCAGTAGTCATCCTCCTCTTCAAACAAGAAAAATGATCCCAAGTCAATGCTCTACAACTCTAAACAACAGAGATACACACCAAAGTGCCAATACTGTGAGCAACTTGGCCATGTTGCAAAATACTATCCACAGCTGCAGCCTCATAAAGCCTCGGCTAACTGCACAACTACAAATTCCAGTCCAGATCAGAGGTGGCTAATCAACTCTGCAGCTTCTCATTACATCACCTCAAAAGTTTCCAATTTGCAGTTGCACTTGGAGTATGATGGAACATATGAGGTGCTTATCGAAGATGGTTTAGGTTTGAAAATCACTCATTTAGGCTCTCTCACTTTGCCTTTTTCCCAGACGAAATTTTCAAGTTCAAGACACTTTGTATTCCGAGTATTAACAAAAATCTAATCTCAGTTCATCATTTTACAAAACACAATAACGTGTTTCTTGAGTTTCATTCTACCTTTTTTTTTTCTTTTTCTTTTTTTGTCAAGGACAAGAGGACGAAGGAGACTTTTCTTCAAGGCAAGTGTGAAAATGGTGTCTACCCCCTACCACAAACCAGTGCTTCAAACCAATTGCTATGGTCCAAGAATGCACCTCAATAAATGGTTGGCACCAACGTCTTGGCCATCCCTCCTCCAATGTAGTTACAAGACTAATCAAGTCTTTTTCACTTCCTGTTGACAGAAGTTCTTCTACTTCTCATGCTTATATTTCCTGCTCAATGAATAAATCTCATAGATTACCTTTTCATGAACATGGACTCACAAGCTCATCTCCTTTTGATTTAATATACACGGATGTTTGGGGTCCATCCCCACAAACAAGCATACAAGATCACAAATACTATGTAATCCTCATTGATCACTTCATCAAATATGATTGGTTTCTCCCCTAAAAATAAATCTAATGTCAAAATCATTTTCCCACAATTTCATAAAATGATTGAAACTTGATTCAATACAAAAATCAAGAGCTTATACTCTGCTAATGGATGAGAATTCATTGCCCTTCAACCCTTTCTCACACTTCACGGCATCAGCCATTACACCACAGCACGACACACTCCACAACAAAATGGAGTTTCAGAGTGCCGCCAAAGACACATTGTCAAAACAGGAAAAACGCTCCTTACTCAAGCAGGTCTTCATTCAAAATTTCGGTCCTATGCGTTTGCTACTGTAACATATCTAATAAACAGGTTGCCATCACCTATTCTTGACCACAAATCCCCTTTTCAAAGCCTGTTTAATGAAGCACCAAATTATCTTAAACTTAGATACTTTGGTTGCTTATGTCTCCCTTAGCTTAAGCCTTACAACAAGAACAAGCTTCAACCAAAGTCTGTTCCCTGTGTGTTTTTAGGCTACTCAACAACCCAAAGTGCCTACCTTTGCTATCACATACCTACTCAGCGCCTATATGTGTCTCGGCATGTCACATTCGATGAGACCATATATCCTAAAACTCATACACAGCCAACTCAAGAGCCCAAAGCACCCGAGTCACCTCTCTACTTCTCTGGAGCTTTACTGCAAATTCCACCTGCAGACAACCAGCTTCCACTTGCGCCAAGCATCACACAAGCATAAGAAGAGAGTCCTCTCCATCCTCTGGATCGAGACAACACAACAGTCACCTCAACAACTCAAGTAAACTCTCCACCTCCAGTTGTTTCTCAAAGGACTCAAAGTATGACTACCAGGTCCATGAACAACATTTTCTGTCCAAAGTAGTTTCATACTACCACCAAACACCCTCTACCTGAATCGGTTGAACCCACCTGTGTTAGTCAAGCACTAAAGGACCCACTGTGGCGCAAGCCAATGTCTAAGGAAATTACAGCCTTGATTAATCATGGGACTTGGGAACTTGTTCCACCTGCTTCCGAACAAAACCTTGTTGGCTACAAGTTGGTTTTTAGAATCAAAAGAAATCCTGATGGAACCATCAATAGGCACAAAGCACGCCTAGTTGCTAAAGGGTTCCACTAAAGACCAAGAATCGACTACTCCCAGACATTCAGTCCGGTTGTAAAACCAGCAACAATAGGCTAATTATCTCCGTTGTTGTCATGAATGGGTGGTCACTAAGGCAACTCAACATCAATAATGTTTTTCTTCACGGTAGCCTTGATGAAACTATGCATCAACCTCCAGGCTTTGAAGACAAATCCAAGCCACATTTTGTTTGCAAATTGAAGAAAAGCATCTATGGGTTGAAACAAGCCCCACGGCCATGGTACAAGGCACTTCGAGATGCACTAATCAGCCTTGGTTTTGTTTACTCAAGTACGGATACATCCCTCTTCATGTATTCATATAACAATATCCTATGCTATTTTCTTGTGTATTTCGATAATATAATTATAACAGGGAATACATCGAGTTTTGTTACAGGCATCATCAAACAAATCAACGACAAATTCTCTGTAAAAGACATGGGAGATCTACATTTTTTCCTAGGTATTGAAGTTGTCCCTATACCCAAAGGTGTCTTCATCTCACAACACAGATACATCCAAGCCTGCTCAAAAAAACTTCAATGGATGGAGCAAAAGAAATACAAACACCCATGTTGACAAGCAAGCATCTCACTTTGAATGATGGATCTGAACCTACAGACAGCACTAAATATCGAAGAATAATTGGAGCCATGCAATATCTATGCCTCAATAGACCTGAAATTTCCTTCACAATTAATAGGCTTTCACAATTCATGCACAAACCAACATCTTCTCATTGGACTATAGTCAAAAAACTACTAAGATATCTCAAGAACACAATGTTTCATGGCATACTCATCCAGAAGAACAACCCACTAAAATTAGTCACATATGACGATGCAGACTGGGCTGCCAATATTGATACAAGAGTCTCAACAACGGCATTCATCACATTCCTTGGATCAAACCCAATTTCATGGTCTGCTCGCAAATAAAAAGCTGTCTCAAGGTCCTCCACAGAAGCTGAATTTTGTGCCTTAGCTGCAGCAACCTCTGAAATAGTTTGGCTTCATTCCCTCCTCAATGAACTTGGAATAAAAGTCATGCAAACACCACAAGTCTTTTGTTACAATATTGGAGCCACTCAGTTTAGCCTAAATCCAGTTCAACATACACGATTGAAGCATATTGAAATTTGATCTCTTATTTGTTCGTGATTTTGTGAAGAAGGGATGTATAACTGTCAACCATGTTCACACATTAGACCAACTGGCAGATCTGCTCACAAAGCCTCTGTCACGACAAAAATTCCAAAATTTACGTTCCAAGATTGGAGTTACTAATGGAACCTCCATCTTGTGGGGGCATATAAGGAAAGCTGTTACTTCTCCAAAAATAACGCAATCAAGCATAGCAGATCAAGCCTCTACATCTCAGAAATCTAATTCTGTATTTTCAAATTCTAGATGTGTAATCTGTACAGCTCATAGGTGTTAATGTATACTTATTAGGCAATTATAGGATAGCCTTATTTTCGGGCTTAACTCAAGTCTTTCAACTTGTATATATATACATGCATTGTAAATGAAATTAATGTGAGTCATTACATTCAAAAACACTTCCTCTGCTCCTCTATAAAAAGTAGCATTGCTCTTTCAAAAAATAAAAGCAACATCATTGCTCTTGAAAAAGAGAAATGATTTAGTCATAAAGAAATCTCATACAAAAGTAAATTTACAAAGTGACATGATTTGATATGGTCCATCAAATTATAAAGCTATTTTTATTATAAAATAGATCTAACATATCATACGAAATCATGTCAATTGATAGGTTTATTTTTGTAAAATCTATTTGTAGCAGTAACACTTTTCTTAAAAATTACCTACCTTCACTTTCTCCATCTTAAAAGCTAATGGCTTGCAATTCTCCTGTCACTGTGTAGTAAAAAGAGAATTCATTGTATGTATTGAATTGTTGTTTACAGAGCTGCTATTTATATACAAAGCATATGACTCTAATTGGTCAATGTAGTAATAGAAAGAATAACTAACTTTCTATACACGTGTAAAATATATATACAAAGCATAAAGTATATGAACTCTTGTTACTCCCCCTCAAGATGGACTGTATTTGTTCACTAGTCCCATCTTGCCGATGGGATGATTAAACTGATACAAACCGAGTGCCTTGGTCAAAATGTCTGCTATCTGGTGACTAGATGCCACATGAAAAAGTTTGATGACCCCAGCCTGTAGTTTTTCCCTCATAATGTGACAATCAAATTCTATGTGCTTTGTTCTTTCATGATATACTGGATTAGAAGAGATATGGATGGTAGCTTGGCTATCACAAAACATTAGGACTGGCTGAGTATTCACAACACCAAAATCTGCCAACAAGTTTTTCAACCAAACTATTTCACAAACAGCTGATGCCATAGCTCTATACTCTGCCTCAGCAGATGATCTAGAGATGGTATGTTGCTTTTTCGACTTCCAACTAACAATATTATCACCCAAGAAAACAGTGTAACCAGTCACTGATCTCCTGGTATCAGGGCATGCTGCCCAATCTGAGTCAGTGTAAACCTTGAGCTGGAGATCAGTTGAAGTAGAAGAAAAGAACAAGCCTAAACCAATAGAGTTTTTGACATATTGAACGACTCTATGAGCTATTGCCATGTGTGGTTTTCTTGGCTTATGCATGAATTGACTTAATTTTTGAACCAAGAAAGCTATGTCTGGCCTTGTAATGGTTAAGTACATTAACCTCCCAATCAACCTTCTGTATTGAGATGAATCTTTTAATTCTTCACCACTTGTTGCACTCAAATTTAGATTTTGTTCCATTGGAGAGCAAGTAGGTTTACAGTCAAGTAATTCACAATCCTCTATGATCTCTAAAGAGTACTTTCTTTCACAAAGATGAATTCCCTTAGAGGATCTGGCCACCTCTAGACCCAAAAAATATTTCAAATGACTCAAATCCTTCAGCTTAAAATGAGTGTCCAGGTGCTTCTTCAGAGAGTCCATAGCTGACATATCATTACTTGCAATTAGTATATCATCGACATAAACTAATAGCATGATGATTGAAGGACCCTCTTGTTTGCTAAAAAGAGAATAATCTAACTTTGATTGGGTGAAACCAGTAGCCAACAAAGTTGAAGAAAACTTGGCAAACCATTGTCTCGAAGCTTGTTTCAAGCCATACAAAGATTTCTTGAGTTTGCATAACAAATTCAACTCCCCCTTACTGTCGAAACCAGATGGTAGAGACATATAAACCTCTTCTTGAAGGTCACCATTCAAGAAGGCATTATTCACATCTAGTTGAATAATGGGCCAGTTTTTTACAGCAGCTATGGATAAAAAAATCCAAACGGTGGTAAGTTTAGCCACTGGACTAAATGTCTCATAGTAGTCAAAACCCTCTACTTGAGTATAGCCCTTGGCCACCAACCTTGCCTTGCATCTTTCCATAGTGCCATCAGACTTGAGTTTCAATTTATACACCCATTTACAGCCTACTAGATGTTTACCAAGAGGCAAAGGAACCAAATCCCATGTGCCATTGGCTTCTAATGCAGAAATTTATGACTACATAGTAGCCCTCCATTCAGGTACAAAATGGTTTGAGAATATGTCTTGGGCTCAATCAATGTGGAAGTAGCAAGAACAAAGGATTTATGAGAAGGGGAAAGTCTGTTGTAGGTCAAAAAATGACTGAGTGGATAAACAATGCTCAAAGAACCAGCAGCTTGATGATCATTAGAAGGTGCTGATTGCAAGGTAGCCTGTTTGCAGTGATATGATTGGAAATATGAAGGAGGATGTTTGGATCGATTGGATCTTCTAGGTGCATAATTTTCTGGAACTAGGCTAGGTGCAGAATTTTCTGAAACTGAGTTAGGCATACAAAGAGGTAAGTCTGACTTTGGAGTAGGAAGAGGAATAGAACAATTAAAAGAACTGTTCTCAAATGGGGAAAAAAAAAAAAGGAGTAATCTGTAGCTAGAAAAGGTCTTGATGAAGAATTATCAAAAGGAAAAACTTCTTCATGAAATACTACGTCTCTAGAAATGTAGCAAGTCTGAGTTTCTAGATTTAATAGCTTATATCCCTTAACACCAAAGGGATATCCTAGAAAAATTGACTTTACAGCTCTTGGTGAAAATTTGGATCGATTATGAGAGGATGTTGAGCCAAAACAGAGACAGCCAAATACCCTCAAATGTGAAAAAGATAGAGTTTGATGATATAAGAGCTCAAAAGGAGTCTTATTCAAAAGAAGAGGAGAGGGAGTTCTTTTAATGAGGTAAACAGTTGTAAGAACACTCTCTCCCCAATAACAGATAGGTAGTTTAGCATGAAAAAGAAGTGACATTGCCACATTGAGAATGTGTTGATGTTTGCGCTCCACAATAGAATTTTGTTGTAGAGTTGCAACACAACTCATTTGATGAAGTACTCCTTTGGAGGCAAAAAAAAAATTTTGAAAGCAAACTCAGGTCCATTATTTGACCTAAGGGCTTTAATTTTGACTGAAAACTGAGTTTCTATGTGAGTAAAGAAAGAATGTAAAAGGAAACTAGCTTCAGACTTGGATTTCATTAAGTAAATCCAAGTAGCCCGAGAAAAGTCATCAACTATTGAAAGAAAAGACCTAAAACCATCAATAGTAGGAATGGTCATAGGTCCCCAAATATCACAATGTACTAAATCAAAAGAGGCAGCAGATTTATGTTGACCAATAGGAAATGGTAAACGTTTTTGTTTAGCAATAGGACAAGTAATACATGAATGAAATGAAGAATTCAAATTGGGGATGTGTTTATTCAAGAGTTGCAGTCTAGAGGAAGAAGGATGTCCTAATCTAAGGTGCCACAAGGCTACATTAGATTGAGCAGAAAAACAAGTGGAAGAATGATGTATGGAGCTGGGAATAACCAACTTGTACAGACCATCTTGCAATTCACACATCCTAATCATCTTCGAAGTGGCTAGGTCCTGCAGAAAACATTTGTCTGCCTTAAGGAGTAAGGAACAATTTAGAGTATGAGTTATCTTGCTTACAGAAATAAGGTTGAAAGAAAATGTAGGGACACACAAGACATTGGTTAAAATCAGAGTAGGACTCAAGATGATGTCACCAATATGTGTGACTTCTGCAGAGGAGCCATTAGGTAACTGAACTGTATTAGAAACAGGATGAGGAGTGCTGGTGTAGAGGGATGGAGAGCAAACCATGTGGTCTGATGCACCAATATCGATAATCCAAGAACATAGTTGAACTAAGGTTTCAGCAACACATACAGTTTTGGATGTACCTGAAAAATTAGGCCCTAATGCCATGTTGACAGAAGGAGTAGGAGCAGCTGATGAAGTTGGTTTCAGCAAGGCCAACAACTATTGATATTGCTCCATAGTCAAGGGCATACTTGAAGAATTATCAGTACTGATAGATGAAGCATTAGTACTGATATTTGAGGAGTACTGAACTGCATTGGCATAAGCATTAGGACCTTTAGACTTATCCCTAAACTTGTAGTTAGGAGGATAACCATGAACTTTGTAACACTTGTCAACTGTGTGGCCAGCAATGCCACAATGACTGCAAATCATCTTACTTCATGGATTAGCCTTAAAATTTTTAAAACCAGCGTCAGTTTTGGCAGCTAGAACCACGGATTCAACTGAAGCTAAGGAGATGCTTCGATTACTAACAAGTCTTTGTCTCTTTTCTTGTATAACAAGAGAAAAGGTTTTGTTAATTGAAGGTAGATGATCCATCATCAAGATCTGACCTCTAACATTATCAAAAGCATCGGTGAGTCCCATAAGAAACTTCATAACATAATTTTTATGATGATGTGCAGCAAAAACCTTAGAAGAATTACACTTGCATCCTTGACAATAACAGACAGGTAAGGGTTGATAATTCAAAAGTTCATCCCATAGTATCTTGAGAATTGTAAAGTATGTGCTAACATCATTCTGGTCTTGACGTAGGGCAGAGATTGCAGTTTGCAATTCGAAGATGCGAGGACCATTTCCTTGTGAAAAACGTTCCTTCAGTTCAAGCAACAATGCATAGGATGAATCCACATGTATGACACTCTGAGCAATCTTCAAGGATAGAGAATTCAACATCCATGAGAGCACAATTGTGTCACACTTACTCCATGGAGAGAATAGAGGATCAGTTGTTGTTGGAAGAGGAAGTGAGCCATCAATGAAGCCAAGCTTGTTGCGAGCCTTCAAGGAAAGAAACATGGAGCATGACGACGAATGATAGTTGCGATTGTCTAATTTTTCACTGACCAGAAGAACTCCAGGATTATCAGCGTTGGTGAGAAAGTAAGGGCTACGAGGATCAAATTCAACAGTGAAAGGAACAACGGAAGAAGAGTTTGTTTGCTCAGCCATAATTGGAAAGAAGCTACAAGAAATCAAAGGAAGAAAACCCAATTTCTATTTCTACTGATACCATATCAATAATATCGAGACCTCTATTTCTATTGTGTAGTAAAAAGAGAATTCATTGTATGTATTGAATTGTTGTTTACAGAGCTGCTATTTATATACAAAGCATATGACTCTGATTGGTCAATGCAGTAATAGAAAGAATAACTAACTTTCTATACACATGTAAAATATATATACAAAGCATAAAGTATATGAACTCTTGATACCACCTCTGACCCCTCAAACCAATTACTCCTTGTCCAAAGAACATCTTAAGCATAGGGTCAAACTCAATCTTCTCAAACGATCCACCAGTGTTCATGAGTTCTGCTTGTATCATCTCAAACTCAATCTTAAGCCTCAGTTGAGACCCGAACCAATAATGAATGTTTTTCCATACACAACAGACCACTCGAGCCAGTCAGTGGAGGACGTCGTGGTCATCCCTAGACATGGCCTTCGGCTGAGCTTCGGCGTACATCCAGATGATCTCCAGTGCGTTTCCGACAAAAGGACAGTAGGGAGGGCCTCATATGCCTTGTCTGCAGAAATGGTCTTGGATTCTCGACGGCAACCATAAAACTGAGTGTAGGAGTTTCAAGAGCAGGTAGAAGATGATGATCATGATCAAGATCAGTAGAAGCAGGTTCATTTTTTGAGAGCACGGTTAGAGAGAGCGATGAATGTTTTTCTAGGATAGGAATGGAAGTGCTGAAACAGTTCGGTGATGATAAGATTACGACGGATCCTTTAGACCTAGTCTTTAGAGATCTATCGTCTGGACTAGACCATGTCAGTCACGAAAGTGTGCTGGAGAGCTATTAACGTCTGTAACTAATTTTTTTAAGTCAAAATTATATATTCTTTATGAATGAAATGTGATCTCTTTATCAAAAAATAGCATATGGATCGTAGGGATCATTAAGGCAGTACTAGTGGGGCAATATCTAATGCAGCAGTATTGCGAATGGAAAATGTTTCTCACCGAGAAAAGCTATACTAGCGTGAACTATTGATACAGCGTAGGTTATAACCTTCCTATGCTCCAGCATTGTCAGTTGCGAATTAGGAAAGTACCGACACAAAAGCACTAAATATGCGGTGGCATGACCATGCAAGGGCCATTGGGCTTTGCTTTAGGGGATGACGTAACTAGCTTGGCCTATTTCTTTCTAATTAATTTAAGTTGCGTTTGTATGTTAAAGTGAATTGAATTGAGTTGAATTGAGTTGAAATAATAAAATATTGTTAGAATATTATTTTTTGATATTATTATTATTTTGAGATTTAAAAAGTTGAATTGTTTATTATATTTTATGTTAGAATTTGAAAAAGTTGTAATGATGAGTTGAGAGGAATTGAGATGAGTTAATCATCCAAACGAAACCTTAGCCTCCGTTTGGGTAGTGGTAATACTCTATTATTATTTATTATTTTATTATTATTTTTTATTAATTTTTTATAATTATTTATTATTATTTAATATTTTATTATTATTTTTTTACTATTATTCATTAAATATCTGAGATTATCTTATTATTGAAATGCAACTAAATTAAAGATGAATGTACTATTCTTATTTTAATAAGAAAAGTCAAACTAAATTAACTAATAATTATTGATAAGCATATATAATTTCTATATCCGGAATCTACCCCACTACATGACCCTCATACTATTTAGTCTTTTTCGTAGTTTTTTCTTTCGCTTTTGGTCTATATATACAATGGAGATCTCTTCTTTTGGTCATTAAACTCATCCTAATTTATCTCAACTCATTATTATAACTTTGTTAAATTTTAATACAAAATATAATAAAAAATTCAACTTTTTCAAATCTCAAAATAATAATAATATTAAAAAATAATATTTTAATAATATCATCTCAACTCAATTCAACATCCAAGTCACTATCTTGTAGTCACTTACGAGCAACATGATGTGCCGCTCCATAAGACTTTCCAGTTATTGATCATCCTTTGACAAGCGAGAGAAGACTCGCCATGGAAAGTATTCTGCCATGTGTAGCACTAGCATGAGATCCAACAACCTTGGATCCTACAAAGCCGACTAACCTTACCTCTCCCGCTCTGATATGTAGGGACCAATGACCATGTCCGAAATAGCCATTAAAGGTCGTTTGTCTGATGATTTGGACCATTTGTTGCATGCTATCTAAGGATCATGAGAAAAATAAGGGTTGAGATGTAACGTCTTTAGGGGGAGGTCCTAGCCCACGTCTAGATCCATACTTCAAGGGTATAATTGAAGTCTCATTGGAATTATTAAAAAAAAAAAAAAATCTCCCTCTTAAACGGTATGGGTCAATCTAACATAGATGACATGGCTCAAGTCTCACACTTCTAGGTTAAATAATGTAACATCACATGGGAGACACTAGTCACATCTAGGTCCATAAACCAAAAGGATTAGTCAATTGTATAACTTAAGTCCTATTAGAACCATTATAAAAAAGTAAGAACTCCTGACTTCTAAACAATATGAGATCTCATACACTTTTTTTTTTTTTAATGAATCTCATACACTACTTATTATATACATCAATCATACTCAATACAAGGTATCACATTGTGATATATTACATTGTCCATTCATAATAATGCAAGGAAATGAAAATAGGTAGTTAGTCATTTAAAGAACAAATTGGAAAGCTTGACTCTCTTTTAATGTAAGGAAATTCAATGCATCAAGATGATTTGACTATTTGGAGAGAAAAATGCTGAAGATATGGAAATTAAAAAGTAAAGGGCAATTTCATGGAGCACTCCTAATGTGAAGCCCAGCCCTAAACCCAAGCTCAGTTTTAATTTGTTGTGAGCTAACCCGGTTAGAAGCCCAAAGCAAGAACAAAATCCCAGTCCCATACCCTATACTATGTCGTTTTTTCTCTTTCTCCCTCATTTTCCCTCTCCTGCATTGCACTCCCCTCCCACCTCTATCTCTCCCAGCCCAACTTATCTCTTTCACATTTGTGCCGCCGTAGCCCACACAGCCGCTGCACCTTGTCTCGGCACCTCCCACCCCACCTTGTCGAAGAACTCTTCCATCTCCCTCTTCTGCTACCTTCTGGTGCTAACCACCACTCACCATCGTAGCATAAGCTTGACCCCTGTCACTCGTGGCACCACATGAAGCATCTATAGCTTACCTCACATCAAACCACCAAGATCCGTCGTCCAAATCTCACCATCTAAAAGTCACACCGCCATCAAGCTAAGCCCATCTTCCATCCTTCGAAAACCCATCATAAAGCCCTCTTCTTCCTCCCAATCTCATCCTCAACCGCCGGATCTTTCATTCCCCCCCCCCTCTTTGATTTCCATCTTGTGCGGCTTAAGGGATTTTTGCCTAGGGTTCCACCGCATGTCTCACGATCCACCGCCTTCTAGATTTCACTAGGGGTTGCTCCACAACCCCCTCACCCTTTTCACTTGTACACGGTCAATCCCCCTCTCAGACCCACCCAAAAATGAGTATGGATCTCTCTCTCTCTCTCTTTCAGGGTTGCACCACTGCCAACCACCGCATGTCACCATGGAACCCCCTTCCACACCCTTTATTTTCATTAGATCTACTACCTACTACATTCCCGACTGTAGAGTCCCACATCTACCTGAGTCTGTCGTTGCCACCATGCGCCGCCACTAGTGCCGCCATGCTCCGCCACTCCAGGTGCCACCATAGTAAGTCATGTGCCATTCTGATTTTGTGTTGATTTTTAGGCTTTTTTAGATTTAACTAACTGATTTCCCAACTCGTAGTGATGCGCTTGTAACGGAATTTTCTCCACTTCACAAAGTCCATTGAGTCTCGGCCCAATACCCTGCTCAAAGGCCACCAAGTCCGCATAGGGGGGAGAAACATCTACCAGGAAAAAGAGTTGAGTAGTCGACAAGACAAGTCAGCCTGACAGCCTCACGAATGCGGTGAAGGTCTGAGGCGCTTTTCGTTTGGCGTTCAGTTGCTGGAGATGACGTTCCTTGGATAAATATGTCTGGTGGCCGAAAGCAGATCCGCACTCCTCCATGAGAGGGATAGAGTCGGCTCTGGCGTGCCTCACAGGGAGGTAGGTTAGAGCTTCTGGAGTTTCCTTTGGTGGTGATTCTATTGTTGGAGATTCTTTTGTTGAAGTCCGTTGGTGGAGATTTTTTCTTCAGGTGACTAAGGGCAGACCCACACTCCTCTGCAAGAGGGATAAGGCAACATTTAAGGCCTACATTTCCCTTTCGCCTCTAGGGAGGTAAGCTGCTAATGGCGATCCCATTGATGTAGATTTTGTTGATGATGTCCGTATCTTTTTCTTCATTATTCAGGCGGTCTATAGACTCAGCCCACTCTTCATCGGGGAGAGGTCAGAATATCTCATGCCATTCTACCTCTTTGTCTCCCGGAGAGGTAATTCAGACAGCAATGTGACTGATCTACTCTTTCACTGGAATCGGGGCTAGGGTAAGTTATTCGAGTAGCCGTAAGGCTGATCCCACTCTGCATTGTGAGAGAGATAAGGCAACCTTAAGGCCTACCTTTTTCCTATGGTATCCTGCAAGAAGGTAAGTCGTTTGGGCAGTCTGTTGCTGAACCCACTCCCACCCGTTAACATTGCAGGAAAAGGTAAGTTTGGGTCAAGCTGGTGCTGATCCCACACTTCATCGTAACAGGGGCCAGGGTAAGTTATTCGGGTAGCTATGAGGTTAATCTTGCTCTCCTCTACGGGAAGGATAAGGCCACCCTGGGGCCGACCTTTCCCTATAGTATCCCGTAGGCAGGTAAGTTTTTCGAGCAGTTTGTTACTGAACTCGCTCCCTCCCATTGACGCTGACAAGGAAGGTAATCATTGTTTTGATGACGAGTAGCTGAGGACAAACCCGTACTCCGTCGCGGGAGGGATAAGGCAACCTTAAGGCCTACCTTTCCCTATACGCCCTTGCAGGGAGGTAAGTTTGGACAGCAATTGGCTGACCGCTCCTTCACCGTGAGGGGGGGTCTGGGTAAGTTATTCGGGCTGCTTCGAGGCTGGTCTCGCTCTCCCGGACGAAGAGGCTGAGCCGCCTGCTCTCCTATCATCCTTCATGGAGAGGTAAGTTGTTCGGACAGTCTGTTACCGAACCCACTCCCGCCCGTTGACATTAAGGGAAAGGGTAGGTTGGGTCAGGCTAGCCCTGATCCCACACTTCATCATAGCGGTGGTCAGGGTAAGTGATTCGGGTAACCGTAAGGCTGATCCCGCTCTCCCGAACAAGGAGGCTAAGCCACCTACTCTCTTATTATCCTTCGTGGGGAGATAAGTTGTTCAAGCAGTATGTTACTAAACCCACTCCTACTTGTTAACGCTTACGAGGAAGGTAAAATTTGTCTTCGGGTGGTCAAGAACCGACCCTCACTCCTCTGCGAGAGGGATAAGGCAACCTACAAGACCTACATTTCCCTATACAATCCCGCCAGGAGGTAAGTTGTTGATAGAGTTTCTGTTTAGTGGAGTTGACTTTGTTGATGGAACTTGGTTGATTTTGTCGTTGCAATGTCGGGTTGTACAAGACAGAATTCACACAACAGGAAATAATTGCGTTAGTGAAATAGAATTCACACAAGTTTTAAGGAGACAAAATGGAGCGTATAGTTGCAACAACTTATTTTTGTTCGCTGTCGCTTGACCAAAATTGGCCGCAGTTATTTTATCGTTTCTTCTCTTCCTTGCTCCTCCTTTTTATTTATGCTTCCATTTTTTTTTAAATATCTTCATGACTTGCATTCAATGATCATAACCATGCAAGCTACGATAAGCAAATAGGGAATGATCCTCTCCTTGAAGAAATGAATCCCTAGCAGACAATCCTTCTGTGTTGTTCATGGAACAAAGGGAATAGCATATACAGTGCACACTTGGTGATGAGAGGTCTTTTGAATTTTTCAGAACTTAGATTCTCCACATAGTTCTTCCTCCTGCTTCTCTCAAACTTTAGGTCCTGTTTAAGAAACTCATATTGTTAACATTGTGGAGTCAAGGTCTGCTCGCCAGTTGGTGGCCGTGTGAAGGAAGTCATGGACAAGAGGCTGTGGACAGGGGACCGAGTAGTGCTTGGCCACTGTGCATGGCCGACAAGAGGAGGCCACTGTGCATATGGCCTAGGAGAGGAGGATCTCGACTGTATGGTTGTGGTCGTGGTCTCAAGGACGTGGAGTGGTGAGCTGACGTGCAGAGTCGCAGAGGTTGGCCATGAGCTCTCTGCATCACCCATTGTGTATATAGCTGCAGTGCATGGCGCACATGTAGTGACCGCGTGGAGGAGTGGTGCTCGTGGCGAGGAGTGATCCTACCTGCTGTTGCATGCGGCCAAAGAGTGCATCCACTAGTCGTGGAGAGGGCCCGAGGAGTTGTGGCCGTTGTGCTTGAACGTGTGATGACTTCGGCACGGCACAAGGCCGTGTACTAGGTAAAGGACGCTGCCGCCGATCGAGAATGATCGAGGACCACTCCAGCTCGAACAGACATCGCCTGGGGCTAGGTGATAATAGCCGATTGGAGCAGGGGTGGCTCCCGACAGTCTACCATGAGTTTGCTGTGAATCCAAGTTGTGCCGAGGTCGGAAGCCTCTAGCAGTCATGGGTCCACTAGGGGTGAGAATCGGCCGATCCAGACCAAAAAAAATGACTAAACCAGCCATTTCGACCCAGACCAGACCGCCCGGGATTGGCCCCGGTCGATCTCAGTCCGAATGCATTCGATTCGGTCCACGGTCCAGGGCTTTTTCACCCCAGACTAGACTGGACCAAGTGAAAATAAAAATATATATTTATAATTTTTATATATTAATTATATAATTTTCATCTAACCTAATCCTTTCACTAACTCACCATTATGTAATTATTAACTAATACTAATATTTATAATTGTATACTAATACTAATATTTATACTAATACTAATAGTCTAGACTCTAATATGGTATAAAAAAAATTACTAATAGTCTAATATAGACTATAGTTATACTAATATAGTTATAACTTATACTAAATCACTATAACTAATATTACTAATATATAGCTATACCATATTACTAATAGTCTAAAACTAATACTATTATATAGTTATACTGATCATAAAAAGTTAATACTAATCACTATAAGTCTATAGATAAATATATATATAGTATGAAAGTATTATTATATTCTTTAATGTATTGCTGATACTATTAAGAGTTATAGTATAAATTATAATATATGTATAATTTATAAATTTATAATAGTATGGATAATTAAATATTTTATGCTTATTTATAACAGTATGTTAAGTATGTATCCTTCTCAATTATGCATGTAATATGTATGGATAATTAAATTATTTATGTTTATTACTTCATATACAAAATGTTAAAAGTTTTATATAGCTCATTATGCATTAACATACTTTAAGTTAGTAATAAAGTAATAATTAACATCATCAAGATAATTATAACTAAACTAAATCACTATAGTCTACAACTATAATTAAAAATTATAACTAAATCACTATAAGTCTATAAGTCTACTATCTATATATAGTATTAAATTGTTAATATCACTATGAGTCTATGACTAATGACCATATCACAATGAGTCTATGAGACTATGACCATATATTATTATATAGTATTAATATCGCTATTAAATTATTAATATAGTATATAGTAATAATAGTATTAGTAATATTTTATATCAATGTATTATTATATAATATATAATATATATTCCATAATGTATTTGTATCAATGTATTATTATATAATATATAGTATTAGTATCACTATAGCATTATAATATACATATATATACACTATAAATCTATATGTAGTAGTAACAGTAACAATATAATAGTATAATATATAGTATTATTTTATAAAAGTTATAGGATTATAGCATATATATGTATAATATGTATAATAGACTAATAGTATAGAATTAATATTACTATAACTATATATACCTAATAGGCTTATAGGCTAATACAATGATTTATTAATCATATTACATATACAAAATGTAAAAACTTACAAGTTTAAAATATTGAAAAATTGAAAATTATAATAGATTCATAGAATCATAAATTATAATACATTGATTCATTGACATACTCAAAGTTAGTAAGAAATTAGCAATTAACATTTAACATCATAAATATAATTATCATTAATTATTTTTTTAATGAGTTAATTAAATAATCCACATTAAATAGTTTATTTAATTTTCATTTTACTAATTTAAATAATTTTTTTAATTAATTTATGTGCCCAAAAAATACAAGTGAAAAACACACATGTGAGCTACCTTCCCAGAAACGACGACGTTTGGTACAAAATTGGACCTAAAAGGCGCCGTTTTAGTCACTGTAGGCAAAAACTATTATTGGGTTGCGTGAAACAGCATCATTTCACGCAACTCAGTTATTTCTTTTCAGTTTAATGTCCCTAAAACGACACCGTTTGGGTCTAATTTCGAACCAAATGACGTTGTTTCATTTAGTGACCTAGCGTCTTCCCCCTCCCCCCCCCCCCCCCCAGGCCCCGGGGATTCATTTCTACTTTTCACTTTTTCAGTTTTCACTCTTCCCCAATTCTCGCCTCCCACATGACTCCATGAGAAACCCTAAGCTTCACGATCCACCATCTTGCCCCTTCGTCCCCTTTGTCACAGCAGGCTCGCAACCAATTGGTACCCTCTCTCTCTCTCTCTCTCTCTCTCTCTCTCTCTCTCTCTCTCGACTCGCAGTTGCAGCCCCTAAAGCCGAAGCTTATAAACTATAAACATTGAAATTTCTTTTAATCTTTGATCTTGAATCATTGATGTATTTGTTATGTATTTTGTATTTGTTGAGAACTTGAGGGCACTGGGCCACTGGCAGCCTGCCGTTTTGATTCTTTTGAATGTTGATGTATTTGTTGGTTATGGTTTTTTATCTTGATGTATTTGTTTTGATCTTAAGTATTGTAATTTGTACTTGTATTTGTTGAATATAAAAACCCAACAAAAAAATATAAAACCATTTGATATGAATTTAAATTCACAACAAATGGTCCCGATACAGAATAGTATTTTTACATGTAATTTGTACTTGTATTTGTTTCGATCTTATTTTCACTACATGGGTATAATAGTTATGAGTCATTTGAACAGAGACGCTTTGTATTATTAAACATAATAGTATAATAGTTTTGATCTTACATTCTGATAGAATAATAATTTTGATCTTACATACCCATTCTCACCCCAACTTATGACACAGAACAATATTCTTAAACATTTGAACAGAGCCACTTTGTATCCTCAACTTATACTTTCATGTAAAATTACTTCATATGTTGGCAATTGATTCGAATTGATCTCATTTGAACAAAGCCCAATGGAATTTATTTAGATGAATTCTCATTTATTTTGATCTCATTTGAACAGAGCCTAATGGAGTCTTCTACAAATGATGTGCAAGAGTCAACACAAGACATGTCTCCATCCTCACCCCCATCCAATGTAAGTAATAAATCGATTGGTGGGTCACAAAGTGGTAGAGTTAGGTCAATGGTTTGGGATCACTCTACAAAAATACCAAAAGGTGATCCCACTAAACCTAGGGTTGCTTGTAATTATTGTGGTATTTCATATGCATGTGATACGAAGACCAACGGTACGAAGTCTATGAAGTATCACATTGAGAAGCAATATAAGAAATGTCCGTTTAAGAAGATCGATAAGTCCCAGACGACTCTAGGTTGGAAGGTGGAGGAAGGAAGTGGTAGTGGGACTTGTGCTCATTTCATTTATGCCTCGTTTGTTTTCAGAAAACATCTCATCTTATCTCACCTCATCATTACAACTTTCCCAAATCCCCACACAAAATAAAATAAATAATTCAACTTTTTCAAATCTCAAAACAAAAATAATATTAAAAAATATATTCTAAAAATATTTTATTCAACTTTTTAACTTTAATCTCAACTCATCTCATCTCATCTCTGAAAACAAACGAGCCTACTTGTTGAGGCTTGCCGATAAGCCTTAGCAGAGATGATTATTCTTGATGGGTTGCCCTTTAGGCATGCTGGAGGGGAGAGTTTCAGGAAGTTTATACTTGTGGTTTGCTCTAAGTAGGTAGGGATTACATCCCGTATGACGGTTGTCAAGGACTGTTTTAGTTTGTTTTTAAAGGAAAAACAAAAGTTGAAAAATGCTCTTCGAGAGCAGTGAATTTCCATCACCACGGATACATGGACATCCGTGCAAATCCTAAACTATATGTGCCTCATAGCACACTTTATTGATGATGACTGAAAATTATACAAGAGAATTCTTTCATTTTTTTTTTTTTGTTGAAAATCACAAGGGTGATACACTTAGTAAGGACATAAAGATATATTTGCATGATTGGGGGCAACCAAAAATACTTGCACTCACTCTTGATAATGCAAGTTCTAATAATGGGGCCGTTTCTTTTTTGAAAAAAAAAACAAGTATAAAAGAGATACAGTCTTGGAACATGAATTCTTGCATGTTCGATGTTGTGTCCACATTTTGAACTTAATCGTTCATGACGGGTTAAAAGAATATGATGAGTCTATTGCGAAGGTGTGGAGTGTTGTGAAGTATGTTAAATCCTCTCCTTAAAGGTGGCGTATATTTAAGAAATGTGTATTGGAAGATATTCAATCCAAAAGCCAAGTTTGCCTAGATGTACCGACTAGGTGGAACTCCACCTATCTTATGTTGGAGAGGGCTTCAAAATTTAGAAAGGCTTTTGATCAATTGGAGGAAGAAGATTTGTGCTTCCATGGTAGTTTTGGAGATGACAATGATGACGATGTCGATGATGAAGATGTGGTGAATAGGAGAAAGTCAAAGAAGTTAGGGCCTCCCAATGAATCCGATTTGGAGAAGGTAAAGGTGTTTGTGACGTTTCTTCAATTATTTCATGATGCAACTTTACGCTTCTCAGGGTGTGAATATGTAACTTGCAATTTTTTTTTCATGGAGTTGGTTAGTATTAAAGATGCTATTTACATAGAGTGTGAAGAACGAAACCCCATGGTGGGATTAATGGCAACAAATATGAAGAAAAAGTTTGAAAAGTATTAGGAAAACTTGGAAAATCATAATATGTTGCTGTATGTTGGGGTTCTTCTTGATCCTCATTACAAGATGCTATATCGTTGGGACAAATGTGTGCACATAATCATACCAAAAAAAATTGATTTCAGTTGGAGGGTGAGAAATGCATTTATCTGCATGTATGAGGCATACAGGGAAAATGTAAGAAAGAGTTATCCTCAGAGTCAGTGCACAAGTTCCCCACATGAAGATGTAGATCCTTCAGCTAACAAGATTGCGAGTAGAAAGGCACATTTGATGGTCCAATTTAAGCAACAGTTACAGTCATAAGACAGTTTGGAAAGTAAGTCAGAGGCTGATGGATATCTAGCTGAAAGCTATGAGGATCAAAAGGATAGTTTTGACCTTCTAAATTGGTGGAAGGTGAATTTAGTTAGATATCGTGTACTTTCAAATGTTGTACACGATGTACTTGCAATACGGTATCTACTGTGGCCTCTGAATCTACATTTACCACTGTAGGTCCTGACCCTTTCCGAAGTAGTTTAAATCCAATGAGTGTTGAGGGTCTCATATGTGCACAAAACTGGCTTCGATCTTCTTCTACTCCAATAAGCCTTACGAGTTTAATGGATGAAATGGAAGAATTTAAGAAGCAGTTGGATATGGGTATGTAATACATTTACTTTTGATAGCTTTTATGGTTTATTTTGTTTTATCTTCTATGTTATGTAACTTTATTTAACTTGTTTTGTTTTAAATTTTTATGGATAAAACTTATTGGGAACTTTGCTAATTCTGTGGAGGAGTCAAATTCAATGCCTGCCAGCCCTACATCCATTACTAATTAAAGACTAAAGAGGTGAGAAGATTGTTGGTAATGGTTGTTTAATCATGATTAATTGTTGACTAGTAGAAGAAATAAAGACTAGTTTAAAACTTGATTGGGAAATGGTGATTGTTTAAGCAGATTTTTCTATTAGATTTGGAAATTTTGGCAATCAGTGGAACTTCCATTAAAAGAACCTTGAACCCTTGTGATCTTATTCCTTCTTCAATTAAGATATTATGGGGATTCAATTAATTATTTGTCAGCCATACAAAATTATATTATCTATTGTCGTCTGGGTAATTAATTGGAAAATAAAACATATTATAACTGGATATATATATATATATATATAATATATACACTACGAAATGCATGCCCCCTAGCTAGCTTGGCATATACAGTAAGAAGTACTTTTAACACCCAAAGTGCTCATCCACAGTATAAATTGATCAAGCATTAGTTCAAACTTCAAATTTATATAATAATTGGATGCATATATTGCATGATCTCATTAATTGTTTCTTTTTGTTTTATTACAAGCTGACATGATCTTATATATTGGATTATTTACTTTTATTTTGTATAGAACCATAAATAATAAAAGGCTGTATTTTTTCCATAAGTTCATAACAGTCCAATTTTTATATGCATAAGTGCATAAGTTCATAATAGCTCTAACCTCTTGCTTTTTTTATAGGTAAATTGTAAACGTTGAAGACTTAAGTGATGGAGACTTGGAGTAGGTTGTGATTGTGCAGTTGTGCTCTTACAGTGATGGAGTAAGGCTGCAGACTGCAATGCATTGTTATTTGTTTATTTAATATGACTAATGTAGTAATGTTTAACTAAAGTTTTTTATATTTGTATTAATATGACTTTTCGGTTTATATGTATTTGTATTTTGTATTGATATAAATATGAGAGGCTGAGACAGTGAGAGCTGTGCATTGATGTAATCATGTAAATAGGCCTTTATTTTTTTTTTCTTTTTTTATTCAGAATTTCAAATTTGGATAAACTGAATGATTACTTATTAGCTATTAGTTATTAGAGATTTTACTGATTAGAGATTATTTTAAATTTCTTTATCTCAATTTTTTTAATTTTATTACTATGATTGATAATCTTGTTTCAGTTGTTTGGATGGATATAGAAATTTTATATTCTTTTGTAGTAAGTCCTTTTATTCAAGTTTATTGTATATAGACAATTTTCTTTTTATAATTATTTTTATTTTCCTTTCAAGTTCTTTTTTAGTATTTTTGGACTTAAAATTAGAAAAAATGTTAGTGGGCTGAAAAGTTAAAATGACTGTTGGGTTGAAAATTATAGTTAGGATTGGGCTATTGGCCCATTTGGTACTGTGAGGGACCGAATGGACAAAAAAAGACTAAACCAGACCGGACCGAAAGGGACTAGACCAGTCTATTCTCAACGTCTATTCGGTTCGGTCCAGGGTGGAAAAATCCTAAAGTGAATATGTTTGGTCCGGTCCACAAAACCCCCTGGGGATCGACCGGACCATACCGGACCAAGATCACCACTAGCCGCTACTACGCAAGCGATCATCGGTGCGGCTCTCGCACCGTGCTAGGGCACTCCTAGTTGTCTGTTGTTGTTGGGAGCTCTCGTGTGTGTACGGCATCCACCGGCTTAGGGTGTCCCTACCGTCACAGACAGAGGGCGCCGGTGGACCTAACTGTGGCCGCCAGCAGGTCCTACTAGCTCGCGGCGGGCTGTCACAAGCCACTCGTCACGCTGACGTGTGTAACCCATATTGTGCAATTGGCACTGTGCATAGTATGCACAGTGGGGACGTGAAGTTTATGCGGGCACTGTGCACTTAAGTGCACAGTGTCTACCCGCTACTCATGTATGCGCCCAGTGTGCATTTAAGTTCAAGTAGTCGGGGAGTTCGGGACCCCAGCCCTACATGCTAGATGTATAAAAAAATATATATAAATGTAGTGCGCTTTTATTGCCATTTCCCTGCAATAGCGCTTTTGATAAAAATATAAGTGGAAAAGCCGAATATACTCATATGGAGAATTTTTATCTACCCCTTCGATATGAGCTGTGCGTTTTCTTTTGTGAAGCGTTTGCACTCCGTCGGTCAGTTTCGTCACCCATTCCTCCATGATTTCCAGCACCTTCTTTTCTTTTCTTTTCTTTTTTTAGTCTTGCCTCCATGACTTCCTCTGTGTCTCTTCTGAGTCACTCGGAATGGGTTGCCGTAGGCATACGAAGGATACACAAGATCTATTGCAATCCCACAGATGGCGCCACTATTGATGTCGTATTTTGCATACCCTTGGTTCAGGCCCCAGCAACTCGAGTCTTCAGAGCTAGGCCTCGATCTGTGCTATGTGTGAGCCCCTCATTTCTATCTGTATAATGGAAGCTGTAGAGCTATTTAATGGAGAATAAGTTCTCTTTGGAGCTCTCTGGATGAAGAAGAAGTTCCCCAATCGGAAGAAGTCGAAAGATCCGAAGAATCCCGAATCCGTAGGTTTCCATTGCCTTTTATCACCTTCCCTCCACTTGCTTTAAGTCACTTTCATACTTTTTCTCTCTTGGCCCCTTACACCTTATATTTTCTTACTTTATGTCAAATCACCCATTTTTCTCTCCTGATATTGATTTTCCCTCATTCTCCGCTTACACCTTTATGCCTCTCCTTTTTTGTCCCTCACTCTTCTCTATTATTTAATATTTCTAGTGAGTTCCCCCTTAATGGCTAGGCCTATGACATCTATGGGCCGAGGAAAAACACCTCTAAAGGGTGGTTTCTCACATTGATAATGACTATAAATATATGAGATTTGCTCAGATAGTGGTTCATCGCCCTACTTATATACTTTATATTTATTCTGAGAGTGATTCATCGCCATGAGTATGAATACATGTGTTTTTACTTAGAGGGTGATTCCTATCCATGCATAAATATATGTGTTAACAGATTTATTTACATGAGCTAGTGGATGCTTATTCATTACCATTGTCTCTCATGAATAATTTCTTCATGGGTTTTAACCAACTAAGATTTCTTAGAGTCTCAATATGGTGGTCTCACATGTGCTTTTATTTACTGAAACCATAGATCTTCATGCAAATTTAGCCCAGGAGGAATTTTCCAACGAAGAAGAACCAGCCTAGTCCGAGGTGTAGACATATAGGCATGTCTTCAATTAGTAATCATTTGTATATTTTAGTTAGGTAACAAACCATGTACGAATTGTTGTATTTTGATGTAAATGATGAATTAATGACGGTGTATAATATTATTTGGAAAAAAATGACGATGACATATGGATATTATTAATGAAGGATATACTGGTACAAATCTCTAATGCATTTAGTATTAGTCTCTGACTAATTCTATTGTTTATTCTGCTACGAGATATATATATATATATATATATATATACCAAAAGGGGAACCAGTCAGTTGGAAGTAAGTGCAAGTGAAAGAAATCAGCAAGAAGTAAGTGCAAGTGAATGAAATGAAGTAATAAGAGGACCAGATAACTGGAAGTAATGATAAGTAAGTAACTGAAAGTAAGTAAATGAAAGTCAATAAGAGGACCAGATAACTAGAAGTAAATAATATTGAAAGCAAGACCAGATAATTGGAATCAAATAGAAAGCTGGGACCATATAACTAGATTCGAAGGAAAGTAGATGATAAATGAAAGCAAGTACTAATTAAGAGAAATAATAGTTGTTTATTCAAAGTAAAACAACTTACAAAATCTTATCAGAGTAGCTAGGAAAATAGAGTTAAAAGATTACAAGGGAATATGAAGCAAGAAGGAAAGGGGATTGAATTGTTTGCAGAGGGTTTATGGCGTTCTAAAAGATGCCCTCCTCTGAAGCTAGGCTCCCCTTTTATAGAAAAAAGAAGAGCTTTTACAATTATTTCTAAACAGTACATGACCTGACATAAAGTAGTAGTGTTTGACTTAACCACAAGGTAAACTTAACAATGAAGCAGAGTAATTGAAATCTTGTCAAGAAAAGCAGTAGACAAATCAACAGCTTTTTCAGTAGCAGTAGTTTTTTTGTGCTTTTGGTAATTCAGTAGGAATCAATGAGCAATTCAACGACAATTGCGGGAGAGCAAAATCTGTCGGCCTATGCTAACAAATCAATCATCAGATAACCTTGGGGTGTCTTCTAAATCATGTCCAAACACATTATTGTAGGGATCACTAACATAAGCTTCAGAGGATGCTTCAGACTCAGTATTAGGATTATCATTGTATTGTAAGGACTTCTTTAGCAAATAAATCAAGTCTTTTTTTTTTTCTTCAACCCTTGGAGTGGAGATTTCTTCTTTGATTCAGAAGTTTTTTGGATTTTTCAGAATTAGTAGAAGTAGCAGGTTGAGCAATTTGTTTAGCAGATTTACCAGAAGAAGTGGCCTGCCTAAGTAATTGGATATTTAGGCAAAGTCAAGGGTTTAACAGTAGCAGAGAAATCTTCAATGCTCTTCAAGTCTGTAGAAGTTTCAGAAAAAACTCTGGCAACATTATCAATAACATCTTGTGTGTGGGGATATATGTCCCACCATTTGACGAACCAATTGTGGATCAATATATCATCGTTCCTATCATAACTCCATTTTAGTATCAGTGAACTTTGTATTTCTTGCAAAAATGGAGAAAATATGGGAACTTCTAACTGTGTTGATCCATTTTGAAAACATTAGCATAATGGCAACTTGAAGTTTATCAGAAAAGACTTCCGGAGTAGGGCCAAATTGATGCCACCATCTTAGGAACCAAAGGGGAAAATCATAATTAAATTTCTTGTCAAGATTAAGGAACCAATAATGTGTGGTTTGAAATAACATGAATTTGAACAAAGCATCAATGTAATCAAAGTACCAGTAAGAAATATCAGAGTTAGGAAATTTTTTGGAAGTATAGGGATGGGTTCCCCATTTTTCTTTAGTAACTAGATTTAATATATAAGCATGTGGTAAATCAGTTTGGTTTTATCAGTCTTATCGTAAATGGGATTCTGTTTGTAAAAGAATAGCAGAGTAACATTGGAGGTTTTTTTGTAGAATTTTCAGGAATTCAATGAAAACCAAGTGGAAAATAATTAGAAGTTGTTTTGAAGGGCTCAGTGTATATGGACCTATTGGCTTCAATGTAGAACAGACTCTGGGTATAAAGCTTTTTAACATATTTAGTTTTTGAAGCAAGATAATAGGGCGTAGTAGTAATAGGCTTTGTTATGGACGTATTTCACTGCCACCACCTCACGATCACCTACAACCAAAGTTTAGAGAGCCCGGGGGTCTGAGGGAATGCCTACGATGCCTAAGTTAGTAATTTGATAATAATAATGATAATAACAATAATATGATCCCTTTACTTACCTGGGTTTTCCCTTTATATAGAGCTCCGTGATCCATCTTTATTTCCTAATGGATAGTGGTTATACTTTATTCAAATTCAAATTTAGAGATGAGGATTTATCTCTTAGCAGATTTGAATAATAACCTTATTTATCTTTTACCATTGACTGGATAGCTACCCATCAGTATTAGCTTATCTAGTCGTTACCGACCATGGGCTGGTCTCCTTTGCACTAGGCCGGGCTCCTCGGTTATGATATGGGCTTTAATCGTTGGTAAGGGCCCAGGCCCATCTTAGGGGCTAACCGATTGGGATATCCTCTCTAGTCGCCCCGCGAAGTGTCATTGCGCATGGCGTGATGGGACTTAATTATTAGGAGTCATTTCTTTCTTCAAGGCATATCAATACACCACTTCATTTCCTCTTCTCGGGCACGTCAACCATCACCTCATTTCAACTCCTATTTATTTCCCATTTTCCCTCTTCTTTTGTCACGCTTCTTGCTTTCAACTTCTTCTCTAGGTTCTTACATTCCCTTTTATTTCTCCGAGTTCTTTGCCTCTTTAGGAGTTCTTTCAATCCTTCCATGACTTCCTCTTCTTCTAACGGTAAGGCTATTGCTGGCCCAGACTCTTCACCACCCCACGACTCTCCTCCCAGACCGTCGTTGCTCCTCCGACTTCCATTTTTGTGGGTTCTCACTGGTCTTCCGTTGTCACTGCACGTGAGTTGGAGAACACTCGGAACAATTTCAACATCCCTAATTTCGTCGAGTTGAAAGCTCCAGCCCCCAACCAGAAACCTATAGACGCCAAAGGAATGGCTATCTCTATTGCCCTTTATCTCGCTACGTTCACCATTGGGCTTCGTCTGCCTTTTGTGCTCCCTGTTCGCGACGTGCTAGATGTCCTAGGGCTTGCTCCCGCTCAGTTGGTGCCAACGCTTGGAGGATCTTGATGGCCTGTTGCATTTTGTGGCGACGGTTGCTGGAACCCGTGGGCGATGAGTACCCAGACCTAACAACCTGTGAGTTTTTGTCTCTTCACGAGTTTTGGCTTCTGAATGGTAATTTATGCAATTTTAGAGCCCGTCAGGCCTTGGTCAATTTATAACACAAGTACTCTCATGTGAAGGAATGGACCAATAAAATTTTCTTTATTGCTAGCTCCGGTTGAGAGTTTCCCACCGATAAAGTTCCTAATTGGAAATTTCCCATTAGGACTAGTTAGTCTCTTGTCCCTAACGGGGATGACTACGAAGTGATTCTTTCCCCTCATGAGGAGGCCCGTGTTAGGCTAGTAGATTCCTGGGTTCAAGCCCACCTCAAACTATGCCTCTCGGATGCACTTTTAACCCCCAGTAATATTGAGAGGTTCGTGATGGTTCCCAATCAGACCCATATTTTCGGGCATGAATTTTTGGGTGCTCCCCCGCCGGCAGGGGATTTGAAAAAGAAGAGACGTAGCGAAGGTGGGAAGAAAAAAAGAAATGTTAGAAAAGCTAGTGTCTCGCCTCGCACCGATGAGTCTATCTCATCCAAAGGTGGTGTTGTACTTCCCTCAGCAGGGCGGGGATACAAAATTGGTATCTCCCAAAAAAAGAGTGGGACCAAGTTGAGTTCTTCTCAAGAGTTGCCGAGTAAAACTGCCCCCAAACAGATGGGAGCACCGAGGTGGCCACTACTCTGGAAGAGCTAAGTGTTATGGATCCACTACCTCTTTCTTTGAATGACGTTATGTTGCAAGTCGAGGAAGACCTTGATAGTATACTTGCCGCAGAGGCGGCCACCGAAGCTACTGCACAGCCTTCCACGGCTCCGACTGATGATTCCCGACAGTAATGCTAGGATACCCAGTGGAAGAAGACATTCTTGCTTTGAACCCTGTTTTCCTCACAACGCCACCATCCACTCCTGCAAGCTTCCCACCCATTAAAGTTTCTACGCCTCTACTGACCTCGCCCCCGCCAATTATTTTTGTGCCTTCTAACTCTCGTTCAGATCTTCCTAGATTGGAGGGAGGCGAAGAGGGGAGTGTTCAAGAGTTTGTTGCAGCACTTAGTTCCCCCTTGCCTCAACGACTTCAGGTGGGGTTACTCTGGATTTGCCCTTTATTTTTCCAGTCCTCTCCCTCGCCAGTGGCAGTAGGGTTTCGATTCCTTCACCGCCTTTTAATGTGTCTCCTCGAGGGAGCGGCAAAGCATCTTTGTCAACTCCTAAGAAGGGTCTCGGGACCGATCAGGCTATACCCCGCCAGGATGAAATTGGTGAAGCCCAAAGACTGCTTGTCCCTCCCGTTGAACCATCTGTTTGTAGCCCTTTATTCGTCGCCACTGAAGCTGCTTTTCCTTAGGGGGATTTTGCTAACGTCTCCTCACCGGCTATCAACCCAAGAGGCTCTCTAGCTCCCATCCAGTGGCTTCTCCGGCCTCCTTACATACTTGCCGAGCTGAGGCTATCAATGCCTTTGTTCAATAGTTTCGTGGTGTTTTTGCGCCAGTATTGTTATGTTCTTCTTAATACTTTGGTCAATAATTTCTGAAGAATATATTTTTAATCCTTCTTCACCCATTTTTTTTTCATGGGATTGATCATCTTGCTGCCGACCTGCGGATGATTGAATGCATTTGGAGGGTGAGAAAAACCAACTAGCCGACGAGTTGGCTCTTTTTGAAGCTCACTCCCATTCTTTTGATGACGAGTTGGCTACTCTTCGTACCCAAGTTGTTTCGCTCCAAGAAGAGCTAGCGACTTCTTCTACGAATGTTGACCTCTACCGTCAGGAGTTGGCAGCAATTGGAAAAGAACGTGATGACCTTGCTATTCGCCTGAATGAAGCAGGGGGAGTTTTGCGTGAGAGGGACAACTTGGTTGCTCAGGAATAAGATTTTAAGAAAGAACGCGATGAGTTGGCTACTCAGGTGGAGCATGTTTTGAAAGAGCGGGATGGCTTTGATCGCGCAAACTTAAAAATCGAAGGATTGGCTAAGTCCAAATCCGAAAATGCTTCTCGCCTGGCCTCTCTTGGAGATGAAAAGAGGGAGTTACTTATAAAGTTGGGGGCAGCTGAAGGGATGAAAGTAGAAGCCGAGAAAAACTTGGCTGAGGTGAAGGGCCTTCTTAAAAACAGAAATTGTCAATACCTTTAGCTTGATGAGGTTGTTAAGTCTGCCAAGAAAATAATTTCTATCCTAGAACGCCGATTGGCTGAGTTGCGATCTGCTTTGGAGAACTCTCCGAATGACCTTAATCAGATTCTTCCCCAGTTGGCTGCTGCCCCCAAGATTTGATTACGAGCCTAGGGTATAGGCTTTAAGTTGGGGGTAAAACAACTTCGTGAGCTTCTTCTTCGGGAACCCACAACGAACCTGTACACCTTGGAATGGAAGTCTATTCGGGTTAGTGAGGTTGCCCTTCATTTTTGTGACTCCCTCGATCGGGCTGAGATGTCTGAGACTTTTCGCCGCCCGTCCTGACGCTTTCTAAGTTTGGAGCTTTCTCTTTTGATTAGATATTTTTCCTTTCTCTTTAGAAAAAAAAAAAAAAAACCTTGTAAATGACTGAATTTTAGAACCCTCTCTCTTTTACATATTGGACTTTCGTAAGCCCTTTTTGAGGCTTTTGAGCCTTGTTTGTTGGTTGTGAAACATTCATTGATACTTATGTATAATGATCTCAATTCATGCTATCCGTTCCTTATGTGTTGGCTTTATGTTGTTCTTGACTGCATGTGTTACATCATCTATCGGTAGGAGCTTCTTTTGAACTCCTTTAACCTTTAGGGCTAGTAGGAGAGTTCCTCGACCACGTCGCCTTCTGGCGAAGAGGCATTAATGGGAGGTTTCCTCGACCGTTTTTACCCTTAAGTTTTTAGGCTCATGGGAAAGTTCCTCGACCACGTCGCCTTATGGCAAGACGGTGTTAAAGGGAGGTTTCTTCTACCGTTTTAACCTTTAAGTTTTTAGGCTCGTGGGAGAGTTCCTCGACCACGTCGTCTTATAGAGATAAGGTATTAACGGGAGGTTTCTTCTACCATCTTAACCTTTGAGTTTTTAGGCTCGTGGGAGAGTTCCTCGACCACGTCACCTTATAGCTAGAAGGTGTTAACGGGAGGTTTCCTTTACTGTTTTAACCTTTCAGTTTTTAGGCTCGTGGGAGAGTTCCTCGACCACATCGCCTTATGGTGAAAATTTATAAACGGGAGGTTTCCTCTACCATTTTAACCTTTGAGTTTTTAGGCTCGTGGGAGAGTTCTTCGACCACGTCGCCTTCTAGCTAGAAGGTGTTATCAGTAGGTTTCCTCTACCATTTTAACCTTTCAGTTTTTAGGCTTGTGGGAGAGTTCCTTAACCACGTCGTAATCTGGTGATAAGGTATAAACGGGAGGTTTCCTTTACCGTTTTAACCTTTAAGTTTTTAGGCTTATAGGAGAATTCCTCAACCACGTCGCCTTATGGCGGGAAGGTGTTAACGGGAGGTTTCCTCTACCGTTTTAACCTTTAAGTTTTTAGGCTCGTGGAAAAGTTCATCAACCATGTCGCCTTCTCCTTTTATAATTATCTTGGATACTTATTGAAAAGCCAAAAGGAGCAAAACAAGGGAAAGGGTGGACAAAGTATGCTAGCATTTATTGAAAGCGATATTCATATGTAAATCAACAAATGAAATAAGAGAAAACTATATATCTTTCCTTTAAACGTAGTAATTTCGTAGGTTCTCTGCATTCCATGGGTGTGGTAGCTGGCGTCCTGTGGCATCTTTAAGAGGTGGTAAGTCCCAGGCCTGTGGCATGCTACTACAACATAGGGTCCTTCCCATTGAGGGCCTAATTTCCCTTCTTCTCCAGAGGTCACGCCGGTTTCCTTTAGAACTAAGTCGTCTACTTTAAATGACCTGGGCCTCACTCGTTTGTTGAAGTACTACTCTGCCTTCTTCTTAGAAGCTGCAACTCTGACTTCTGCATCTACCCTTATCTCCTCTAACAAGTCTAGATTTTCTTCTAACCCTGCTATGTTTGCTTCTGGATCAAAATTTCTTCTTTGTAGCTTGGTACCCGACCTCTACTGGTGCCATCGCCTCACTTCCATAGGCTAGGGCAAAAGGTGTTTGGCCTGTTGAGGTTTTTGTTGTAGTTCTATAAGCCCACAAAATTTCTGGGAGCTCGTTGGCCAATAGCCCTTTTCTTTCACCTATCTTCTTTTTCAGTATTCCCATGATGGTTTTATTAGTTGCTTCCTCTTGTTCGGTTGCCGGGTGATGGCCTGGGGAAGAGTACTTGACCTTGATTCCTAGCTCTGCACACCAATGACTATAATGTTCAGAGTCGAATTGCCTCCCATTATCAGAAATGATACACTGAGATATCCTGAACCTGCATATTACCGCCTTCCATAGGAACTTTGTTATGCTTTGAGTAGTTATTGTAGCTATCGCCTCAGCTGCTGTCCACTTTGTAAATTAGTCGACAGCTACAATGATGAATTTGGTTCTTCCTTTGCTAGGGAGCATTGGGCCTACCAAGTCTACTCCCCGTTAGGCGAATAGCCTTGGGGATGTTATGGACCTCAACTCTTCAGGGGGTGCACCTGGGATTGGTGCATGAATCTGGCATTGAACGCATTTTCTCGCAAACTCTTTTGCATCTTTGAGTGTGTTTGGCCAATAGTACCCTGCCCTTACAATCTTTGCGGCGAGAGATCGTCCTCCTGAGTGACTCCCGCAAATCTCTTCATGTACTTCCCTCATCACGTACTCAGCTTCTTCTTCTGTCACGCATCGCAACAATGGGTTTGCAAAACCCCGCCTGTAGAGCACTCCGTCAATGATGCTAAACCTGGTCACCCTACTTTTTAACTTTCTCGCCTCTTCCCTAGGTGAGGGAAGTTATCCTGTCGCCAAATACTTTTTTATATTAGTAGCCCATCCTGGCGTGTTCCCCTCGATATGTAAACTTGCTTCTCCTATCACTGGTCTAGCCATTGCTTGTAAATCAACTTTCCATGGTAGTGTTTCTTCTTACTTTACTAAAGCCGCTCGTGCCAATCGGTCACCTTGGAATTGCCTCCTCAAGGTATCTTCTCGATTCAAAAGTACTTGGGATCTTTGCTTTGTTCTTGTACTTGGTGAAGGTATTTTATCAGCTTGGATCCCCTCACAAAATACTCCCCTATGATTTGCCCGACTACCACTTGTGAATCGGCTTTCACCTCGACTTCTTCGCCTCCTAATACCCTCGTGATCGCCAAACCGGCGAGTACTACTTTATACTCAGCTTCGTTGTTTGTCACCTTGAACTCCAATCGTACTGCGTGGTACAATTCTTCCCCTCACTTGTTACTATGTACACCTCGATGACTCCACCTGCCTGACAGGCTGACCCATCTACATACACCTGTCAAGGATTCTTCTCGGGTGGTTTGTGGACTTCTTCTTTGAAATTGGAGAACTCTACTACCAAAACGGCTAGTATCTGCCCCTTCACGGTGCTTTTCGGTATTTAGTTGATGTCGTACTCACTTAGTTCAATTGACGATTTGACTAATCGTCCTGAGGTATCTGGTTTCTACAACAGTTTTTGTAGAGGCGACAAAGTGATTACCCTTATTGGGTGGGTTTGGAAATAAGGCTGTAATCGCCTTCCTGCTACTACCACGGTGAAGGCAACCAACTCCACTTTTGGATACCTGGTCTCTGCTCCTCTCAACTCCATGCTTAAGTAATACACTAGCTTTTGCTCCTTCCCTCCGTCTTGTACCAACACAGCAAATACTGCGTTCGGAGTTACTGCTAAGTACAATGACAGTGGCTTTCCCAGCTTGGTGTGATTGAGCAATGGTGGCTTAACTAGATACTCTTTCAACTGAGAAAATGCTTCTCCGCACTTGGCATCCCACTCTCTTGCTTTTTTAAGCACTGAAAGGAAGGAAAACATTTATCTGTTGATAGGGATACAAACCTGTTCAGAGCTGCAATCTTGCCCGCCAATTTCTGTACTTCGTTCAAGTTTGTGGGCAACTTCATCTCTATTATTGCTTTGAGTTTCTCAGAGTTTGCTTCGATTCCTCTCTCTAACACCATAAAACCAAGGAACTTTCCTGACTGTACTCCGAATGCTCACTTTGTTGGGTTGAACTTTATTTGGTACTATCGTAAAACTTGAAAAGTCTCTCTATGATCTTTTATGTGTTAGTCAAACTCCCTACTTTTTACCAGTAGATCATCGACATACACCTCCATGCTCCTTCCAATCTGGCTTTTAAACATTTTGTTTACCAACCTTTGGTAGGTTACCCCAGCATTCTTCAAGCCGAAAGGCATCACTATATAGCAATATAGTCTCCAGTCAATTATAAAGGTGATTTTCTCCTAATCAACCTTCTTCATTTTTATTTGATTGTATCCCGAGTAGACATCCAGAAAGCTTAACATTTTATGTCCTGCTGTTGCGTCTACTATCAGGTCTATCCTTGGTAAGGGACAGCTGTCTTTTGGGCAAGACATGTTGAGATCGGTAAAACCCACACACATTCGCCACTTCTCGTTTGACTTTTTTACTAACACCACGTTAGACAGCCACTCTGGATAATGTGCTTCTTTGATGAATCCAACTGCCAATAGCCGATCCACCTCCTCTGCAATTACTTCGTACTTCTCGGTACTAAAGTTTCTTTTCTTTTGCTTTACTGAGCGTACTTTTGAGTCTACGTTCAGCTCACGTTCGATGACTTTCTCACCTATCTCAGGCATATCTTTATGACTCCATGCGAATACATCTTTATGGTCTAGAAGGAAATCTATTAGTTGTTGTCTTTCCTTTTGTGCCAAATTTGTCTCGATCCTCACATGGCTTTCAGGATGGTTTTGCTCAAGGGTGACTAGCTCTAGAGGCTCATCTACCTCCCCATGCTTCAGGGTATCTTCGTCCCTAGTCTCTAACTCCATTGCCATTACCTGCAGCCCCAGTGGGAGGATTGTATGATTTCCAGAATCCACCATTTTGCCCTCATTTTGCCCTTTTCTGAGCTCTTGCACATAACACTCTCTGACCAAGACTTGCTTGCCACGTACTTCGCCTATTCCCCTTGGTCTGTGTACCTCGCCTATTGGGAACTTCATATTTAGATGATAGGTCAAGATAATGGCCTTTAATGCATTCAACGTGGGCCGCCCAATGATCGCATTATATGTCGACCAAGTTCTCACAACTAAAAACTCGATCATCGTTGTGGCAACATAAGGGTCTATGCCCACAGATACTGGTAACGTAATGGACCCCATTGGTTGTACTGCATCTCCAGTGAACCCTTTCAATGTAGTTGGTGCTGATTCCAACTGCTCTTCGCCGATTCCCATTTTGCTAAAAGCATCCCAGAACAAGATATTCGCCGAACTTCCACTGTCAATCAGTATTCTCCTGGTGGTAAAATTTGCCACCAACATTGTTACTACCAAGGCGTCATTGTGGGGGTACACAACCCCTCGACAATCTTACTCGTTGAAAGATATCGTGGGGGATCCTTGTACTCGGGGCTGTTTGATGGGCCTCTCTACGTTATAGATTTCTTCATACCTTGCCCACCTTGAATAGGTCTTTCTCCCTGAGAAAGTTGGGTCACCTCCTGCATATGCGCCTGCGATAGTGTGTATCTCGCCCAGAGGTTGGTTTCTTTGATTTTCGTCTGCTCTCACTCTTTGGTCCCATTTGACCTCCTCTCCCTTTTCGGTGATTCCCGTCACTTGGGGCTCTTACTTCTTCTTTTCTTGTACTCATTTTTCCTTTCGTTTGTTCGCTGTTGGGGGTCATGTTTTGGGCGATCAATCGTTCTAACTCACCATTGTTCCTCATTTCTTCTACTTTTCATTTCAGGTTGTAACAGTCCTCGATTTTGTGTCCCCTTGTCTTATGATAAGTGTAGTACTTCTCAGTTTGTCATTCTTTCTCAACTAGTTCTTCTTCTTTTGTCTTTTTTGAATAGTGTACATAAACGCCATTATGCATTCTTACATTACCATCCCGCCTTGACTCTTGCTAGTCTCTCTTCGGCCTTTGTCCTCCATCTCTGTCTTTCCTCTGTCCTCCTTTTATTTCCAGCTCATTCTTTCTTTCTAGTTGGGTGGTCAAGGCAATCAAGGTGTCTTCAACATTAACAAAATCATCAGCTCTATCCATGAACTCTCATAACGTAGAAGGAGTTTTTCGAGCCAGCTTGACCATAAAATGGCTCCTTGGCCAAATACCTCCCAATAGTACTGCTAGTATGATTTTCTCGTCTTGGTCGTCAGTCATCATCTTTTCTTTATTGAAGCGTGTTAAATACGCTTGTAAGCTTTCATCCTCCCTTTGTTTAACAGTCGATAAGTAGGCAGCGGGTATCCTGCATTTTCTACTTGCCATGAATTGTGTCAAGAATTGTCAGCCTAGCTCTTGAAACTCTCTATGGAGTTTGGTTGTAGTGCACTAAACCATCCTCTTGCCAATCCCTTTAGAGTAAGAGAAAAGCTCTACAAATAATTTTCCCCGGGAACCTGTGAAGCATCATATGAGCTTTGAAAGTCTCAAGGTGCTCCACGAGATCTTTCGAGCTGTCGTATAGGTCCATTGTCGGGACTTTAAATTTTGCTGGTAAGGGCATTGCCAGGATTTCCATAGAAAATGGTAGATTTGTGCTTGACAGCAATTGATCTACCGAAGAAGACATTCCTATCTTCTTGGCCATCTTCTCATATTTTTCCATCAAGTTACGCACGTCGTGATGCAATTTCTTTGCTTCCTAGCTCTCTTGATGGGTTTTTCCCGCACTATTTGCCTCCATCTCTACCCTGTCAACCTGACTAGGTGTCACATCCTCGCCTGACGGCCCATTTCGTGACTTAGGAGTCTCATATTCCTTACGTAAGGAATCAATCTCCGTGGTAAGCTTTTTTATCGTTTCCTCCATTTCTGCGATCTTCTCCTCCATGTTTTGTTAAGTTTCTCCTTGATCTCTAGTTGCCTGAGACTAATTAGTAATGGGCATGTGAAAAGCATGCAAAGTCTGAGACTTAATAGATCTCACAGAAGGCGCCAACTGTTATGGACGTGTTTCACAGCCACCACCTCACAATCACCTGCAACCAAAGTGTAGAGAGTTTGGAGGTCTAAGAAAACACCTCTGATGCCTAAGTCAGTAATTTAAGGATTATAATGATAATGACAATAATCCGATCCCTTTACTTACCTGGGTTTTCCCTATATATAGAGTTTCATGATCCATCTTTATTCCCTCATGGATAGTGGTTATCTTTTATTCAAATTCAAATTTAGAGATGAGGATTCATCTCTTAGCAAATTCAAATAATAACCTCATTTATCTTTTACCATTGACTGGATAGCTACCTCGTCGGTATTAGCTTATCCAGTCGTTATCGGCCATGCGCTGATTTCCTTTGCACTGGGCTGGACTCCTTGGCTATGATATGGGCTTTAATCGTTGGTAAGGGTCCAGGCCTATCTTAGGGGCTAACCGGTTGGGATATCCTCTCCAAGTTTAGCAAAAGGATCATATGGAGTACTAAGAGCAAATGAAAATGAAGCGGGTTTAATAGTAGGATTACTACCAAGAGTAGTAAACCTGTTAGCAATATGAAGAAGAGTAGCTAGCTCGTGTTTAACAAGTTTGTTATCAAGAATTGGAGTAAGAATCTTGCTTTTGTCTTTTTTCTTACTCATCATTTCTGTAAAATTTCACGAGTAAGGAAATTAAGAATAGAATTTTAGAACCCTTTAATATATTCAATATCAAAATCAAGTTTCTAACATAAAATAATTTATCCCAAAGAAAACATAAGTTTGCCAACGATAAAATGGAGATTCTCATTTCCATTTTAATCACATGGTTGGTATGCGCTTTTCTTCTTCTTCTTCTTCTTCTTTCTTTTTTTTTTTTTTTTTTTTTTTTTTTTTTTTAGAGGGATGGAAATTTTTAGTATGATTTTGGCTGGTTTTGCATAAATGAATATAAAATTCATAGGGGATGTGGTTAGAATTTTTTCTAGGAGTGATACAACTGTAAAAAGATTTCACAAACTAGTGTTATTTGATGTTGTACATTAAACCTATTATATAATGAAAGTATTTTTACAATCTAATGTATCATGTCAAGTCACGTTAATTTATGAGTTTACTTTTAGAGATTTTTTTATATTTTTTTTTTTTTTTAGAAATGACACTTTGCACCCTATTAGACAATCATATTTTACTCTTATAAATAGAAAAAATATTTTTTAATTTTAGAATATTCAAATTCTCTTAAATAAAAAATTCAAAATTCTTGACTTTTCTTTCAGAAAAATTTTACTTATCATCTCTTATATATATAAATATATGTATTTAAATAGAATGACAAAAATAATAAATTACTTGTTGATGTATAGTGTGAAGATGATGTGTATGTAGCATTCTCTTTCTTCCAAGGAAAACTGTACTCCCACTTATAATCTCCACCGATTATTTTTACAGATTTGCTCTTTATTTTATTTTTACTTAATAATTAATAAGTATTTTTTTTAATAATTTTGTGATTTTATTTTAAATGTTCAAGATATTTATAAAAAAAATCTTAAAAAATAAAAACAAAATTGCACATTTTGTTGGGAATCTCGGTGATATCCCTACGAGTACGTTACGTGCATCACCCTTCTTCCAAATAGATGGTCAAATAAGTTAAGAAAGCACAGAGCAGCAGGCTGCAGGGGTGCAGGCTGGCAGCAACCATCACGGCCCAAAAGCCCACCCACCATAAACTATGGAACCCACAAATCAGATCACGATTGTAACAATGGTCAAGAGAGGCAGCTGCCAACTCAGCACTTTAAATGCAAATTGGGTCAGTCTCCATCAGGGGCCCCACACATCTGTTCAGTGTTCAACTCCTGTTTCCATTGACTACTACCACTGCTGGATTATGTTGAATCCAATTTTTATAAAATTATCAAAAAAATCCCAATTTTTACAAATTCACGAATTAAGTACCGAGGGTAAGAATTAAAAAAATAATAAATGAGAGAGAGCGCAAAGCTTGTATGCCCCATACTTGACTGCTACAGTGTACTGTTCTATAAATTTTTTTATTTCTTTTATTTAGTGATTAAGAAAATGATTTAGATATATTAATATTTTTTTTTATTTTTTAAAAATATTTAAATATATTAAAAAATATAAAATGAAAAATGAAAAAAATATAAAAAGTAACTAGCGGTACAAACGAGCAGTGCTACTAAAGCGATTTAGTAGCACTGCTCTTAAAAAAAATGGCATGTGAATCACTGTGTCGTAAAGTGGTGCCACTGAGTGTGTTTGGATATTGAAGTGAGTTGAGATGATAAAATATTGTTAGAATATTATTTTTTAATATTATTATTATTTTGAGATTTGAAAAAATTGAATTGTTTATTATATTTTATGTTGGAATTTGAAAAAATTGTAACGATGAGTTGAGATGAGTTGAGAAAAATTGAATATCAAAACTAAGCCTTAATTTTGTTAGGGAACATAACTGTTTTTAGATATTAGCATATTATTATTCAAAATTTATTCACCATTACTTATAGATCATATGAGATACTCTTAGCCTCTGTTTGGATAGTGAGATGAGATAAAATGATTTTAAATAAAAGTTAAAAGTTGAATAAAATATTATTAGAATATTATTTTTTAACATTATTATTGTTTTAAGATTTGAAAAATTGAATTATTTATTATATTTTGTATGAAAATTTAAAAAAATTATAATAATAAAATGAATTGAGATAATTTCTCTATCCAAATAGAGTATCCAAACGGAAGCGACATTTTAGTGGTTCATTGACCATGTTGATAAGGTAATTTTTCTTGTCTTCGACAGTTTGGTCGTCGTCACATTACGCTTTGCAACTAGAGATGTTCAACCGATTTAATTCGGGTTATAACCGGATAAATCTGATTTTAATTTTTTATTTTTTTAAAAAAAGAATTTAAAACTTAAAAAAAGTTTTTATATCACTTTTTTTTTAAAAAAAAATCTGATATGCTTAAATTGCCTACATTTTTTTAAAAAAATAATTTAAACACTTTTTACAAGATTTTTATAAAAAATAAATAAATTAACAAAAAAAATAAATAAAAATGAAAAATAAATAATATTGTTATTACATCACAATGCAAAACATAAATTTACAAAAAATAAAAGAAATAATAATACATCACAACTAATTAAAATAAAATATAAATTTACAAAAATCAAAATGCATTAGTCTTCACCTCTTGAATCTGGAATAGGGGGAAACATTGATTTCTTTCACCTTGATCTGGTGATGCCATTGAGCTACTTACTTTGTCCATCAACTAATGTTGAACATACTCCTTCTCTGGCTCCTCCCTTGAAAATGCAACAATCAGCTCTGATCATATTACACAAACTGATTTTATCATACTAATCGTATTACACAAACTGATTTTATTACACAAATTCTAGTACCCAACTCAGATTGTGGAGGCCAATTGCTTCCTCGACTCTATACCCCTCTTAGTTCTAATTTCCCATTACATGTTTTCAAAAAACTGGTTTTATCATACTAATCGTATTTGTAGATATTTCCATCATATAAGGAATCCATTTAAGCTGTTAGTAAGCAATTTCTAAGAATCACTTCAAATTTCAAAGTAATAATACTTGTCCACAGATGCAAATACTAAAAACCAAGTCGAGGAATCAAAAATAGCAGAAATAGCAGTCACTTTTGTCATGATAACATACCTGATGAACATTTTTAAGCACATATTTACCAAGTGTGTTAGCAATAGCTGCAACAAACCAAAACACACAAATATTACTACAAAGAACTAAGAAACTCATGATCTAGTTAAATTAAATATGGCATGGTTCCAATAACTTACTGCATAAGGAGAGTTTTCAATGCATAGGGTGGGAGTCATATGCTTAAGTTGCTGAAGTTGAAGGAAGAGGGTTACCTTAAGCAGAAAAAAATATAGAGGTTAAGTTAAATGGATAAATTAATAATAAAAAATCAAACTTAACAAATTAAAGTGTTTACCTTCAATGTCAACGCGTTCTACATACTCCTCGACCTCCCAAGAACTAAGTGGTTCACAAGTCAACCAATTTTGCGTGCAAATTAGTGCTTGGACAGTCTCTGGAGCTAATGAGCTTTGATATGGGTCTATTACACTTGGACAGTCTCCTCCAATTCAAAGATTACTGTTTTGAGGACAAGCCAATCCTATATCTGAAATGGTCTGAGTTTTTCACTCTTAATTTATTCACTACTTGTTCTAAAAATTTAAATTAATAAAAAATATAAATTTTATTATTTATGATATACAACTTATTAGACCATTCTAATTAGCATAAGTATTGCCACAAACTGCCCCAACTCAAATAAATTGCAATTGAGAGTTACCACTTACACGTCAAGACCATATAAATGGACAGGAACCGACTCTGTTTTTTTTTTCCCTTTTCATTTCCCATGATTCCTTTTATAAGATTCCATATGCATTTTGGCATTCTCTCTTGCACATAAACATGACGTTTGCAGATCATCAAACACAATCCAGCATGAATGATCATTAGGTGCACATTGACATGTGAACTAGCATGAAGTTCATAAATCCAGTAAAAGGAAAGCTAGGTAGTCTCAGAATCAGGTTCTTAACCAATAAAGACCCAATTGAAAGCGGCTTGACCTCATTATATGATGAACACTAATTAGATCAGAAATTATAACAATTTAAGAAAAGGAAAAAAAAGTTGAAAATTTTCCAAACTCAAGTTGCTCGAAGAGGATATATAGTCATCTAGATTAATAAACAAAAATGCAAAAAAAAAATGATTAGATGGGCATATTTAGAGATTAATTTTATATAAAAATATAAATATATAAAGATGTAAAGAAAATATAAACAAAAAATGAACGAGAAAAAAAAAATAAGGAAAGGAGTAGAAAAAATTTACCAAACTCAGGCTGCTGAACGAGGATAGTCATCCCGAATCAAAACAAAACCACACAACCTCAACAAAACGAAAGAAAAAGGCAGAAAACCCCTAATACATGTGATGAATGGTTGGTATTTATAATTGGCCGGACAGTCCAAAGAAAACCCTAAGTACAAAAGAAACATACCTTAAGAGCTTAGAGAGAGAGAGCCTTCGATGGTAGCTTAGAGAGAGAGAGAGAGCCTTCGATGGTACCCTAAGCTCGGAGAAGACGAGAAAGCTGCAAACCCTAAGCGAGAGAGAAGCGAATTCGAGAATGAAAAGAAGATTCGAGAACGAAGAGAAGCGGATTCGAGAATGAGAGAGATGCGGGTTTTTTCATTTTAAATGACCCGGTTACAGATAACTGGGTCACATAACCAGTTCCTTAACCAGATCCGGAATCTTTTTAACCGCCCAGGTATAATCCGGGCGGATAATCGCCCGAATGCACTCGGGTTTCTGGGTTTCGGACCGGATCTGAAAAAAAATGGAGACCGGTTGAACACCCTTACTTGCAACACTGGTGCACTTTTGCTCACCTTCTGGGGTGTCGAGACTTTTGCTCGCCCTCCTTGGGTTGACCACTTTTGCTCATCTCCAAGACGACCACTTTTGCCTACTTCTTATGTGCGAACATTTTTTATACGTCAAATTCTTTCTTATTTGTTTTCCTTCATATTTTAATTTAGTTTACGTTTGATTTGGATATTGAGTTGAAATGAGTTGAGTTCTTTATGAATAGTAATAACTAGTGAGTTGAGATAGTAGTGTAAATTTTATGGAGTCCACGTAAGATGGGTTGAGATTGTGTTTGAATATTAAAATAAGTTTAGATATATTTATGAAAAAGTTAAAAAAATCGTAGCTTCTGCATGTAAGGAAGTGTTAAATTGAAAAAGGTTGTGGCTCTCAAGTATAAAAACCTATTTGAGATGAGTTTAGTAATTTAAGAATTAGGTGATTAGATGTTAGATTCAGTTTAAAATTAGACTGAACGTAATTTTAAACGGAGAGTTAATCTAATTTGGTTATGCAGTTCAGATAAGATGAGATGAGATGAGATATTTTATTAAAAATTAAATAAAATATTATTATAATATAATTTTTATTTTAAAATTTAAAAAGTTAAATTATTTATTATATTTTATATAAAAATTTAAAAAAAATAGAATAATTATAAAAAATGAAATGAAATAGTTTGTTTTGATAATCAAAAAGGAAACTGAGCACAACTTGCATGTCCCCACCTGGTAATTGTCAGAAAAATATATGCATTTAAGAACTATTATAACCCTAGCTGGCCATCAGTACTCTTTAACTTCGCTGAGAGTATTCTTTTCGGAGTTTGTGGCTGAACTTCTGCTGTTTTTTTAACTTCGCTGGGAGCTAGTAGATATCGTTAGTATAATTGGTCTGTTATTTTTTTATATATATTTTTAAATATTTTTTTAAAAAATAAAATATTATAATATTATTAAAAAATACTTTTTTAACTATTAAATAACATAAAATTAAAAAATAAAATAAAAAATTCCAACAATAACCACGAATAATAAGAATAAATAGTTAGAATATCATTTTCCATATAATTATGGAAGCCACTTCCAGATATTAATAAGAGATGGCTTAGGTATCCGGACAGGCCGACGGGTTTTAGTCCTCTCTCTTGTCTGTGGCTGTCATCGCAGCATGATGACGAATAACGATACCATCTTCATCCCGTCATTTTATTATTCTATAATGTATTTAAATTTTTTATTTTTTTAAGTATTTCTTTAATATCTTTTATCACTAAAAAAAAATAAAAAAATATACAATTTTATTAATAGTTATTTTCTTAATTATTAAGTGAAAAATTAAAAAGAATAAAAAGAATAGTAAATGAATGAAATGAAGTAATAAACCTATATCAAAACTATGCTAATTTATAATAAATTTTAAAAAATTATATACATAAAATGATGTTAATTTTATAAAATATTTTATAAAAATATTCCTTATTTTAAAATATTATTGTATAAAATATTGTATATTTACCATTTTTTCATATATTTATGGGCTTATAAACAGGCACAGAATTATACAGCATAGTATCGTATCTTCCACGACATGCATTTCCAACAGTGCTACGTACGTACGTATCTTTGACCAAACAACTTACCCCCGACAACAAAAATGTCTTTGCCTTCTCTCGTTCACTTCTTAAATTCTGTTGAGTAAACCACTTGTGGAGTGCAACGTTTGGGCATTCACACGACTGCAATTATCGTCTTTTAATTTTTTTTTTTTAAAAGGGAATAAGCGAGACTGCAGGCTACATTATTCGCAAAAACTCAACTAAATTATATATTATAAGCAGAAATTACGGGTGACTAACCGATCCATCACAAAAATATCCGGGGAACGGAGCTGCAACTGCAATAGAAAGCCGAACGGTGCACTCTCGTAGAGCAATGACCCAGCTTAATTTGCCTAACTGTATGCTACTCCGTTACCAGAATATTTTTGTGATATATATATACATATTAATTCAACACCGGTTTCTCACTTTTACAGACACTAGCGTACTTCTGTCTCGAAGTATGTTTCGAGAGTTCAAGAGTTGTTGTTTTGGGTGTTGTGTAATGATGCAGCTGCAGCTGTAACTGCAACATCAAAGCCACTGCCAAAGGAAGTAAGCAGAGCAGAAAGACCCCCAGTGGAGGTGCCACCCCCATCTCTGCCCAGCCCCAAAAGATCCCGCGTCATTGGCTGGCTCCCAAACGGCGAAGATGAGCTGCCGCTGCCGCCGCCCATCATCACATGATCTGTCAAACCAGAACTCCCTCCGCCAGAGGGAAGTCTAAGCCCAAGTCCGTCAGTCATCGATGGAGAGCTGCACTCCGTCTTGATCACATGGCCATTCCACCCCGCAGCGCTGCCATCTTGACCGGAAGAAGATGATGTTGCCAACCCAAAACCCCGAAGTAACGATGCGTTCGATGCCGCAGCGCCCATTTGAGCCGCCTTTTGTAGTAATGCCGTTGCAGACATCGCGGGCTGCGGGGAAGGAGCATAGTGGCGATAGTCTTGATTGGGAGTCGCGAATATGGATGAGGAGCCATTGTTGGAGAGATAGAGGGATGTGGATAGAGAAAGGGACGCGGGTTCAATAGGGTTAGCAGTACTGGGGCAGTCCGAGCGGGAAAAGGCGCAGATAACATTGGAGAATGAGGAAGGCTGCTGGGTGATTGTAGTGACGGTTGAAGGTGCAAATATACTTGTAATTACGACGGCGCCGGAGCTGGAAGATGATCGGGCGGTCGTGGATGCTGTGGCGTTTAGGTATGCCGCTGTTGCTGTTGCCGTTGCCGTTGCCGTTGCAGGAGACACTCCGATTGTGTTTTCTGACAGTTCTGAGATCAAGAAAGAAAGTAAGATCAGAACTCGCCACAAAGAATAGTGGAGAAAAAGAAAAAGAAAAAGAAAAATGATCACATGCCATATATACGCCACAGCATATAGTGGATCAGAAAGGCAATAATAAAAAGATTCATGCTGCAGTAAGAAAAAGAGGAAACGAAAAAAAAAAAAATTTGAATATGAAGACACTTTTCCAAGTAATTCTTTGGCTTTATATTTTGTTCAAGTTCCCCAAATGGCAACACCAAGTTTAACAGGCTTATTATAATAACTGAAAGCAGAAGCAATCATGGCGTCCTTTCTTTCTTTCAAGCACCTCCTTATTACTGATTTCGATCTTTGAGCTCCCTCGCCAAACGTGCGCGCGCGAACAACCCATTAATTAACCCTTGACTTAACAGTCAACAAGCTACACTAATTATCTAGCACACATACGAGTTTAGCCTGATATTTAAGTTACTGCATTTAGCTAAATAAAGAGACAAGATCACTTTGATCAGAAGCATAAAAAACACATTATTCTTCTACCAAAAGAGAAAGAAAAGCAAAATCTAAAAACATTAGCAGTTGAAACCCGACGCAGCAGGCAATTAATATAAAAAATCTTCAGACTTTTGGGCTGCGAGAACGATGCGTATATATAGACCAGTATGTTTAATTATAATAACTACCTGAACTCTGAATGGACAAAGCTGGAGACGCCACAGTCGTAGTCGGAGTAGGAGGCGGCGGCGGTGGCGGCGACGAAGCCACAACATGACCAGCGTTCGTATTTGGCCCTGAGCTAGGAATCTCTAGGGGATGGGTCCTCGCACTCTCCTCCGCCAATGCGTCGCAAAAAGCTCTGTGCGTGATAAAACTATCCCTCCTAATTCATAGCAAAACCAAACAATGGAAGTCAGCAAACGCCGTCTCCGAGAGAGAGAGAGAGAAAGAAAAAAGGAAAATTTTCTCGTGGACCAAACGGGGGAAACGAATGAAAAGGATCGGGAACCTAGAGAATATGGTCCCGCAGTCGCATTTATACTCTCTGGTACCACAGGTCTTCATGTGCGCCTTCCAATCAGACTGAACGGCGTACTTCTTCGAGCACCTCTCGCACTTCCATTTTTTCTCACCGTGCTTTCTACAGAAGTGCTTTTTTATGCCAGTGAGGTCTCCGAGTGCTCTCCCCGGGCTGTGGTGAACGCAAGAAGGTTCTGGACACACGTAGACCCGCTTCCGAACCTCTTTGCTTGTTCTCTGCTTGAGCTTCCATGGCAGGTTATGGCCTCGTCGGTGAAGCTGAAGGTTCTGGTCGCGCTGAAACCCTTTGTTGCAGATCTCACACACAAACCGGTTTGTCGCCAGCAGAGCCTTTGGGGATAAAGCGATCACCTCAGCCTCTGGATCTGCAGCAATAGATGTGAGCAGGGATCGATACTTCTCTTAACGTTTATAACTGGTACCTTTCGAAGATCTCGACAAAAAGTAAAAAAAAAATCATTTTTTAAGTTTTTGGGTTTTGAAATCTTACCGGGCATTCCAGGTAGGTTTCGCTTTTTCTTAAGTGGTGGTGCTGCTGGCAAGGGCGTCGTTTGTTCATAACCAGACACTTCTCGAGAAGCTGTAGAGACTGTCGGTGAGGAATTCTCCAACTCCACCATTCTTCTACAACGAATCAAACACACAGAGATGACTATAATACTCTCCTCGTTGTAGGGTTTTCAATACCGGAGATAGTCAAAGCTTCGATTCAAAGCTCGTCTCTCAAAAGAAATGAAGAACCCTTTTACCCTCTGGTTAAAAACGATCTCTCAAAAACTTACTCCGCTATTCAAAGATCATGGCAGATCACAGCACCGAACGAAAAAACTAGTGTCCGAAACGACGAAAAAACTCTTGATTTTTTAGCAGAAACTCTTGCGAGAAAATTCTGAATCAAAAACTATGGTCCGTGTAGAGTAGTACTTGGTTGTTCGATGGAGCTAGAACTTAACGACAAACCGAGTCAAATCGGTCGGCAGGTCGTGGCTAGAGCAGAGCACGGAGGTCCCAATCGGCGGCCGCTTCACAGTTCACACTTATCTATCTATCTATCTATCGATGCATATACAGAAGTAAGATTTGAACGAACAGTGGGGAAAAGTAATAAAAACCAGCAGGAGCTTATTTATTAACCATGGTTCAGTTTATGAAGATGTACTATTTTAACTAGAGTTGGAGATAAACCCGAGTCCCGAGTCTAATCTTCCGGGCTGGTAGAATGATCTCATCGTACACTTGTTGGAATAAGCGGTTCGATGACCTTTGTCGGATGAAGTCGGACTAGGCGGTTTGTCGTCTTGCGAAAGCTCATTTATATTTATTTAATTTTTAATTGCTTTCCATAAACAGCGAAAAAGGGAGTTTGTTTCTTTCTTTTCTGGGTACATAATCTCTCCCATTACTTTAAAGCTTTTCCACCTCGGATACGCGTTTAACCCGGAATAGATTTGACTAATGGTTAATTCAATATAAGATTATGGTTAAGAAAGTTTTGAATTTACGAAAAATACCTTCTTTTATCAGATTTATCTTTAAAATTTAGTTAAATTTGATGAAATTAATATCAATGGTCTAATCTTGCTCCGCGTACTCATATGCAAGTTTTGCACCTTCTGTTTTAAAAATAATAGCTTCCATGGTTAAAAGATAAATTTTTATATATTTATCTACTTCTTTTTTGAATGAAGTGTGCAATACTTGAACCATTTTTCTACTTGTGCATGTCATTTTTGTGCACATCTTAAAATTATATCTAACATTATTTTTCTATTAATATTATATGCATGTACAATATCTATAAGTTTTGCCTAGATATTACAAAAAAGAGAAACCTTAAAACTGGATATAGTGTAAAATTGAGATTTACGCCCTCCAATCAGAGAGAGACACATCAACGGTATCTTAAGCTTACGGTAGACCCAGATGACAAATAATACCAATGTTGCTCTCCCTCTCCCTCTCTCTCTCTCTCTCTCTCTCTCTCTCCCTCAACCCCGAATCTTCTTTGGTCTCTCTCTCCTCAACCTCGATTCTCCCTTGATCTCTGTCTCTCTCCCGTCAACCCCGAAGCTCTCTCAAGCCTTGATCCAACGCATTGTCCTCAAGTCCCCACTATGTCACTCTTCTCAAGTCCCCTATCCATTGGCGGTTCTATATCCTCAACCTCTTTGTTTCGAGGTTTTCCAGGTGATCGAGGGGTTGTTCTTGAGAGGTGAGTGAGTGGGGATAGAGCTTGAGCAACAGGCTTCTATATTTCCACATACTTTCTATTTGCTCCGCTACAGTTGCATCCACGATAACAAAATTAGTCATACTACCCTCCTACCACTCTTTTACTACTCTATAATATATTTAAAATTTTTATTTTTTTATTATTTTTTTAAAGTATTTTTTTAACATCTTTAATTATTAAGAAAAAATTAAAAAATATATATAACTTCACTAATAATCATTTTTTTAATTATTTAGTAAAAAAATAAAAAATAAATAAAAATAATAATAAATAAGTGATAAAGAAGTAATAAATCTATCATTATCCAAATAGATAGCTAATGTGGTTGTCTCATCAGATGGCGTAAATCCCAGTTTTACACCACCGGCGGCCCGAAGATGCTCTCTTTGGAAAAATTAAAATCCATTTCAAGAAAGTAAGTTCTTTTATATGAGTCCCGTTTTTTCGCAAATGAAACAGTGTGCGGCTTGCACACAAATAAATGGCTGATAAAAAGTGATTTGCATCTTAAAAAGTGACTTATACAAAAAAGTGACTTAATTATTATATTATTTTATATAAGAATTTGTAAAAAGTGATTTGTATAATAATTATACACAAGAAGTGATTTGTATAATAAATTTATATATTATTTTTATATAATAATTATATAAATTAATAATATAATTTTTATCTAATTTATTATCATTAATCATATAAAATATAAAATAATATATGTTATCAATTAATAATAAATCATAAATTATGTGATAATTTATGTTATTATATGTAAATAGTTAATACATCATATATTCATAAACACTCTACTATTTATACTTAATTAAAATAATTAGGTAATTTTTTTAATATCTAAGTTACAAGTAAGTATGAATAATTTACGTATAATAAAATTATTTTATATTCATTAACCATATATAAAATATATGACATTATTAATAATTATGCATACTAAAGAGTAAGGTCTAAGTTAGTAAGTAATAACTATCAATATCATAAATATAATTATAGTAAAATATTTTTTTTGATGAGTTAATTATATAATCTATATTAATAATTCACTTAATTTTAATTTAGTAATTTAAATAATTTTTTATTAATTTATTAAAAAAAGATGAAATAAAATTAAAAATAATTGGGTCGGACCGAACAGACTGATACCTACCGGTCCGGTTTGGTCCCTATGGAGGTTCGGTCTGGTCCGATCTGAGAAAAATGATGAACCAAAAATTACAGTCTATCATCCCTAGACCGGACCGGACCAATTTACACCTCTAACCCTTACACTTTTTTTTTAAAAAAATCACAATATCAAAAAATACTTCCGTAAGTAAAAAATAAATAAATACATTTTTAGTGATCATTTGTTAGGACAAGTAGCTTTTTTCCTAATTAAATATGGACCAAATATATTAAATAGTCAAAGATCTAAAAGTTGTGCATGCACAAAATCCATTGGAAGTGAAGATTTGTAAGAATTAAATAAATAAGTTATTTTTCTTCTTTCTCACTTGTTTGTTTTTATAGATGAGATGAGATCAGATAAGTTGAAATAAAAATTAAAAGTTAAATAAAATATTATTAGAATATATTTTTTAATATTATTTTTATTTTGAGATTTGTAAAAGTTAAATTATTTATTTTATTTTATGTAAAAATCTTCAAAAATTATAATGATTAGATAAAATGAGATGATATGATATGAGAATGATCGTGAAAACAAATGGGCGAAAATAATATGAAACTCATTTCAACTGAATTCCAATAATGAAGACGGCGATTCGACTTCAATTTGAAGTAAATTACATTTTGATCTTGTATTTATGTATGGTTGAGTTGCTTGTTGTTTCGAGGTTGTTTTTTTTTTTTTTTTTTTTGGTTTTTTTGATACATTGGAGAAATGGGGTCAAATCCATGATCTCCGTTTTGGAGATGTGGTTGTGACATCAGGCCACAGGCCGTTGGTTCCTTTTTGAAGATCCAAACACATCTTTTTTAAAAGTTGGAATTAATGAAGCTTCTATTATTTCTTGATGTAGATTTTTAAATGTAGAAAATTTAATATTTTCTAACTTAAAACTGGTGTTGGAGTTGATTTCTAATTACTATTTATAGATATACTAAGATATTTTAAGGGCATGCTTGGAAATATAATTGTTTTCAGATATCCTTAAATTATTTTATTATTATTCACAAATTATTTCACTACTATTTACAGATATTCATATAAATATATATATATATTCTTAGTATATATAAACGAACCCTACTAAGATTAATGTATATTAATTTGGGAGTGAAAGTTGAAAAATATTGAAAGATTTTAAAAAATACTGGTTGCCACACAATTCTCAGTCTTCAACTTCACTCTAAGGGTTTCTTTTTTCTCATCTCTTATTCCTTTCTTCAGCGTTCAAAGATGTTAAGATCTCTCTCTTTTTCTCTTTATCAATTAGTAATTTTTGTTTTTCTATTTTTATTGAATTTATATGTCTTATTTGAGATTGATTTTCTCATTCACATTTTGGCATGATCTTGGTATTCACGGTTCAAGATTCCAATGAGAATTTTTTCGGTTTCGATTTTGGTTCTTGAGTTTGTTAAAAAATTTCTAGGAAGATTGATCAGGACAAACTTACTCAAATTAATCAACGATCATCAAGATTAATTTGGTTCTCTAGTTGATACAATATCAAGCAAACAAAACTCAATTCAAGTTGTGGTTTGAACCCTTAAGCCCTTAGTAATACAAAAGTAACCCAATTAGTAGTGCAATGCAATTTTTGCATTCACTAGATAGAAGACTCATTTACGTTGAGAAAGTGTACCTATCATTTGTACCGATTGCTTTGTTTTTACTTTTTAGAATTTGTCTTTGTTTATTTTTTAATATTGTGTGTTTTATTTTAAATGGAAAATATTTTAGCCATAAAGGAATTACACAAAAACAATCGCACAAATTGATATGATTTGATGTGACTCGTTAGATTATAAAGTTACTTTTATTATAAAGTAACTATAACGGATTAGATGAAACTACATCAATTCATGAGATTGCGTTTGTGTAATTTGTTTGTGGATGTAGCAGTACTCTTTTATCAATTCAATTAAATGATTTGGATAGAATTGTCTCTTATATGATCTAAATACAGTTTTACAGAGACTTAGATCTCGTTTATTTTTACAGATGAGATGAGATATGTTGAGATTAAAATTAAAAGTTGAATAAAATATTTTTAGAATATATTTTTTAATCTAATTATTTTTGCACAGTATGCAAATTCAACACAAATAAAACATGAAATCGATCTATTGGATCAAATTAGAGAAATGATTTAACTACAAATAGATGTCATAAGTCAAGCTTCTTTGATTAATAATACAGTAAATGATTTTCATGAGTATACTAATGATTTCCCAAAAGGAGTGGTACGCATAGATATAATAAAAAGTAGTTTTTGATACATAATTGAGAGTCTAATTTGGACACTGACACAACACATCACATTGTAATAATTTCTTACTTGAAAAGATTAAAGGTGAACTCTTTACATAACCCTACATTTGGATATGGACACTGACAGCTAATGTTTTTTTATTTTTTATTTTATTTTTAATTTTAGTTTTTGCAAAGGCTTAGCAAAAGCACGATGACAAATAAGTCCGGATATTTTCGACTTATGGGTGATTTAAAATTGATCTCAACTCATTTTATCTCATTTAATTATTTTAATTTTTTTAAATTATCATATAAAATAAAATAGATAATTTAACTTTTTTAAATCTCAAAATAATAATAATATTAAAAATGACTATTCTAACGATATTTTATTCAATTTTCAATTTTATCTCAATTCACTATGTAAATCTCACCTTAAAGTTTAGATTAAAAAAAACATTTTAACTCATCTTATCTAATCATTACAAATTTTCTAAATTCTCATATAAGATATAATAAAAAATTTAATTTTTTTAAATCTCAAAATAATAGTAATAAAAAGAAAATTCTAACAATATTTTATTAAATTTTTAATTTTATCTCAACTCACTGTCCAAACCTCACCTTAAGGTTTGGATTAAAAAAAACTTTTTAAATTTAACTATTATAACTTTTCTAAATTTCAATATAAAATGTAATAAAAAATTTAATTTTTTTAAATTTCAAAATAATAATAATATTAAAAAATAATATTATAATAATATTTTATTCAACTTTTATCTCAACTTACTGTCTAAATCTCCCATTTTATCATAAAAGATAATTGATATTTGGAATCGTAGAATACGTAACCTTCATCTAATTTATTTTTAAAAAAATAAATAAATATGACGTACACATAAAAATATATAAAAGAAAACTAATTTTTCTAATAATAACTCTCACTGTTTTTATTAGGCGGCCTTGCGCATTCTAACGTAACATTCCTCATCATAAAATCATCTACTGGATTGGTCCCGCTGCTGACGTTGACGCCGAGGGATGCGTTTTGGCGTCACTTGCTTGCAAATGATTATTAAGAAAAAAAAAAAAAATTATGAGCGTACAATTATTTTCTAGGTGTTATTTTGAATATTTTCTAATTATCCGACCATTATTTAGTACTAACATAATTTAATTGTGATAGGTACAATTTTTTTTTAAAATATTATTTAATAATAATAAATATGTCATATCTTATGTAGTAAAATAAACATATGATGATAGTATGCCACATTTATAAATTTTATATACTACACTCTTATCTCATTTTCATCTCACTATGTAAGATGTGACATATTTATCACCATTAAATAATTCTTAAATGATGAAAATGAAATGAGAGTGTGATGTATATAATTTTTCTTTATAAAAATATACCTAAAAACTGATATAATATTATAAGATATATTAGATTTATTTTAAAATAAAATTACATCAATTTATAAATTTATTCTTATAAAATTAATTAAAACATTTCTCTAATTCATTTAATTTATTATCATTGAGAGATGCATGTGCTACTGTACATTATGCAGGCAGTCGGTAATCTGCTTATACATCTAAAGTTACTTATCTTTTTTTTTTTTTTTTTTTTTTTTTTTTTTTTTTTTTTTTTTACGAGGGAAATGTTATTTGCTATACAAATCATAACATTTTGTTTGAATTAATTTCATAAACTGTTGGGTACATTTTTCAACCCCTTGGCACTTTCCGGGAGCTTGGGCCAGAGTGGTTTGGGCTTTATTATTGAGTTTCTCCCTAAACATAAACTCTAATTTACATCACAAGCTATAAGAGCCATCCATTTACATCTCGAGCTATTACTTTTGACAATATTAGACTAATGAATTTTATACATCAATCATTATTTATTTTTAAATTTTATATTTATAATTTTTTTTATAAAATATGGAGTAATAAATAGTGATTGATAAAAATAATTTTCTATTTAACGTCCCTTCATCGTGATCTATGTTTATAGATTTTTTTTTTCATGTGTATATGAAAGGAAAATAATATTTTGGACCACAAACCAATTTACATATAAAATTATTATTTTTTGTATGCTTTCTTAATCTCTATCTAATCATCAAAATTGCTTCACAAATATTATTTTTCTTAAATTTTAGACTATACCAATCATCTGAAATTATCTCGACATCCAAACGTAGTCTTGTGAGCTAAATATAGTTAAGAAATTGGTTTTTCTACCTAATCATAGCAGCACACTGAAAATGGAATCTCCTTTTTATTCATGAGTACGATAAATTTGACCTGTGACAGTGAAACTTGTGATGGAGCTTTGCAAAATGAGCAATGCTCATGTTGGTTTGGGAGAATGGATAGTTCAGGATGCTTTGTTTTTTGTTTTTTTTTTTTGGAGAGTGCTTGGGGGAAAAACTTACTAAACACAAGATAAAAGGTAATGCCAGGCTAAACTTGCGCTTGCTGGGAAATGTGGGTGTTTTGCAAGACGAAGGGAAAAACTAACTTGATAAAGAAAAATATGATAATTGCAAAGGAATTTAAAAAAAAAAAAAATTATAAACTGACATAATTTAATACGATAATATAGTTTTATATAATATATCATCTGTACTTTATAATAAGATTGAGAAAATTATATTTTCAAATTTACTTATTTGACATATCAATATATAAAAATATCTGTATTTAAATTTTTAAAGGCTTGTTTAGATAGTGAGATGAGACGAGATGAGATGAGATGGGTTAAATAAAATATCGTTAGAATATTATTTTTTAATATTATTATTATTTTGTGATTTGAAAAAGTTAAATTGTTTATTATATTTTATATAAAAATTTGAAAAAATTATAATGATGAGATAAGATAGATAAAGTGAAATGATTTCTGAATCCAAACGAATCATTAAAGATTATTCTAATTTTATAATAAATAAGTTATATATTTACACATAATTACGAAGACTTTTCACTTAATAAAACTTAAAATCTAAAACCATTATATATTAAAAAAAGAATTAGAGATTTATTTTTTATTTTTTATGAAGGATAAAATGTCAAAACCTATGGATAGGATGCGATATAATCATGTTTTTCAGATAATTGGTGGATAAACTTTTGAATCACATTGATTGAAACAAAAGCATTTAGAGGGAGAGGGAGCAAAACAGGATCTACAAAAAATAGATCAACATTTAAATATTTGTTAGTGCTCACCTATCACTCACATGTGAAAAGTTCAAAACGGGTCAAGCTAGAAAATTGATTGGCTCAACTCAAAGCCAGATAAAAATAAAAAATAAAAAAAAGGGTTTTAGAGATAAAAGTCTTCCAACTTGTTTAAAACGATAAAGCAGTAATAATGTATCTTGACTTTAATATGCTGAAAAATGAAGGCAGGCTGGGTGTGTTTTGTGCTGACATTTTGGAGCTCAGTTTTTGGGTGTGTTATCAGGTAGTACTGTATCGTTTCAAGTCATAAATATTTGATTATATAAATTAATTCAAATTCGACTTATTAAATTAAACATATCAAATTTTTAAATTTTAATTTAATTTATTTAAATAACAAGTCGTGTCGTGTCATCTATTTTGATCCATTTAATAATTAATTAGAAACATAACTCATTTAAACTCACTTCTTTTATGTAAATAGATTGAACTAAAACGCATAATTCATTTAACTTGATTAAACATAAGTTCACATAAAAGTTAAAATCTATATTTATTAATAACCACAATATCTTAAAAAATATATATATCAATATTTTTCAAATTTTAACATATAATTAAACCAATATTACAGACCATACAATAACAAATATGAGCATAACTCTAAAATTACAATACTAACAATAAAAATAATAAAAACATAAACATACTAGAAAATACTAATATTACAACTTAACAATAAAAAAATTTTAATTTCGAAATAAATTCTAAACAGGTCAAAACGGATTGATTGCATATTAAGCAAGTTGAATCGTTATAAACTCGTTTATAAATCGTGTCTTAATGAGTTTGACTCAAATCCGTTAACATCAAACTCAAACCCTCTAATTTCGTATCGTGTTCATGTTGATTTCACAAGTTATGTTACATATTACCATCCCTAATTTCTCTATCACTGATGAGTGATAATACACTCAATACAATTTTACAATATATTTCATAATATTGTTGTAATATGAGAATATATTATTTTATAAAAAATTTCTTCATTTAAAATATAATTATATAAAATATTATAAAAAAAAAAATTTACGTGTAAATCATTTTCCCTTCACTGATTGAAGTGTAAGATTATACAAATATAAAGCTGGAAGATGGGCTGTGCTGCACAATGTCAAAAAGGCCGAAAAAATAGGGACTGGACCCAAGAGTAATCATCACCAGTTTGATTGTTGCTGCAAAAAGGTCCACCTAGAATCTTGATAGGTAAATCCCCACTTCCACCCACCTTTTTTTTTTTTTTTTTTTTTCTTTTTATTGAACTTTATAGAAAAAGGTGCCTTTAAGAGTCATCCTTGCAATGATGATATAAAGAAAAGAAGATTTTGGGGTTTTGATGTTTCCTTCGTACATGTTAATGCATGTGCCAACGACTAGAGAGAGTTGCCTTGCTATTGAGTCAGCTTTTCATGTTTGAAAACCATAGTTTTTTTAAAAAGTTTCTCAATTTTTCTTTTATAATCTCGGTGTAAATGTTGTTTATTAAAAAAGTAACTCTTTCATTAAAATACATTGCCTCAGTTGTTTTAACAAATAACAACCTCATATTTTCAAAAACAACTTTTACAAAACTTTTAAGATTCGTTTGGATTCAGAAATGAGTTGAGATAGTTTTAAATGAGTTGAATAAAATATTATTAATTTTTTTAATATTATTATTATTTTGAGATTTAAAAAAGTTGAATTCTTTATTATATTTTGTGTAGAAATTTAAGAAAGTTATAATTATGAGATGCGATAGTTTCTGTATCCAAACGATCTCTTAAAAAACATTTACAAAAACTTGCTTCCCTTCATCATATTTTTAATAGACCTCACAAAAACCTCTCACAAAAAACTTGTCAATAGAAACATTTTTTTTAATGAGTATTTACAAAACTCCATAAAACTCAATTTTAAATTTTTTTTAAAATCCAAGAAAATCTTACATTCAAACATCCTTTATACTCACTGTATGCTTTGGTAGAATTCATTCATTTGTAGAGAGAGAAGAGAGAGAGAGAGAGTGTCAAGCTTCTTTGAGTTGTTCTCTTTAAAAGTACTAGTGAAAACAAAAGGAGCAAATCTGGATCCCTTGCAGAAAAGAAGAGAGATACTCCTGAAGAAAAGTATTGAGTATATAAAAATAGATGCTTGCATATTACTCGAATGTAGAATTTAAAATTGCTTATAAATAGGTGTGAAAGGCCTTTTTTCGAATGACCTCTTGGGCTTGTAGATATCAAGGTCAAATGGGTTTGCTTTTCTACATTTTCTTGGCACAAATTTGAAGACAATTTGACATCCTATACAAAGTCAATACACAAAATCATTCCATGACCCCTTATTGAGTACAAAATCCATTGACCAGAGCTCTTTCATTCAAACTTGTATTGAGCCTTTCCTGTCATTCAAAAATAGGATTTATCCATGGCTACAATTCCAGTCTCTGAACTCAAATTATGACACTTTGAAAGAGCACCAATGCCAGTAACCTTGCACACTGAACAAAACACATACAAAGGGAACTCAATACAGATAACGAGACAGTGCCATGCCAGACAATAAAGTGCAGCATGCAATGAAACTCAGAATATGCCATCAGCACAAGTACAGTTGCTGTAAATAAACCCTGCGTGCATGTGATTACCAATTTGCAGAAAGGTTCTTGAGTTTGTCAGGCTAATTTATTGTTTAGGAAAGAAAACTAGTATGTATAGAGGTTGGAAAACTCAAACTTAAACTTGGCACTCAAGGAATATAATGTGCCATATGTATTCGAAATGGTGTTAATAAGGAATCAATGAGTATGGTATTTCCAGATATAGTAAAAGAATCGACACACTATGCCTAGTCGATTGGAGTTGAGAAAATCTTGCCCCTTTTGTTACAAGCATACAATTCATGGGGAGACAAAGAAATAGATCGAACTGATCCGATTGCCTGCATGTCAGCCTTACAAGGTCCTCTGAATTGTTTTAATTAGATCGGCATAATGAAAGTTCAACGTTCAATCGGAATACGGATGAGATAAAGAAATGCCATTATTGAGGCAGATGATGCAATATGTTCAGTTAGAGCAAAGCATAAGGTATTATCCAAAGAAGGACAAGTTCTGTCTAGATTATATTGATAAGAAAATTACCAACACTGATGGGGAAAAAAAAGCAAGAGCATGCTTCAAGTATTATATAACTCCTAAATATCATGTACATCCTTCCAATGATGCTTCAAATCTTTCCTGCCCAAGACAAAGGAAAAGTCCTGCATTATGGTCTTTTGACAGTGAAAGAGGTAGGTAACCTTTTATGTCAAATGTGTGATAACCAAGCAACTTACCTCTAACATGCCATGCTTTCTAGTTTACCTAAGAGTGGATACTGTAAATATAGGTTTGAAGTTGAGTCTCTGTCTGTCACTGTTAACCTAAAGAAAATATCAAAGTTCTGGAAAAACCAAATCTATTTTCTTTGGAAAATTAAACTGTCAAATTTTCTCTTACATTTAGGTCATGTCTTCTTCTTCTCAAGCCATGCTCACAACAAAAACAACAATGAAGGGTCATAGATGATTGTGCTCTAATGTTCATATTTGCTCTTGGCAAAATCCCTTCCAAATCATTTCACATTATGCAGAAGTATCATTCATGTTTCCTAGTCTAGTCATGGGAGTTTTTCTCAGTATCTGCAGAATTTAAAGTTCAATTGTATAGTTCAGAAATCCCAAGCACTTTCTCTCCAATATTATGTCATACCATAGGAGTTAGGAAGAGAAGATGGTTCACCATACAAATGAACCAACTCTTTCTGGGATTTTTTTAATGAACAAGAATATTTAGGAAACACATTGTGTCTAACAAATTAGATTTCAAAAATGTTCACAGTAAAGTAAATTATAGTCAAGGGAACCAGCTCTGATTGCTACTCAGCAGTAATATCCTTGACCAGATCTTCTTGATTTCCAAGCACCCACTCACTGCAATAAATAACGTTCTAATCTTTTTAGTCATTGGTAAACATTTGGCCAATTGTCAGCTGCATCATATGAGTTTTGCAATAAGAGCTCACACTTTCTGATGGGACTAAGGTGCTACTGAGTCACTGAAAAATATATGAGTTATCAACAAAATCAAGTCCAATGTTGCAGTTCTGCACACATACATGTCAAGGCCAGGGGAAATTCATCTTCAAATCTTTGACTACACATAATCACACCTAAGATCTAGTTTGATAACGTGTAAGTAGTAAATTGACAAATACTAACAAGTTCTTGTAAAGGACGTGTTTCGTACCACCAACCGTACGGATGACCTATAGTAACAAAGGAGCGGCACTGGTTGCCCTGGGTAGACTCCGATGCTTAAGTCAGTAACAATATAAATATAAGTGTATATAAAAATGAAGATGATCCTATTTGTTACCTCTCGTAGGTTATTTATAGAAGGACCTGGACGTATCAGGATGATCACTCACTCTGATCCCTTCCTAATCAGGAGGGAAGATAACTCCCGTTTCATAGGGGCTATCCCCCTCAGGATAATGATCTCCACTTGTGGATTAATATTCCAACTTTGTAGTGGTCATCTGCCATGTAGTTATGCTCCTTGGGCTTTCCAGACGCGGCCCCCTTAATCCTTAGGACAATTTCAACCAGATATTCTGACAACGATGACCTCATTTTGGGACCTTTAATTTTTTTATAGTCATGAACACTTCCCAGAGTAAACAATCGAACCCATTAGGACTGGAACAGGAATTGTTCTCATGTCAAACAATTCACTTAACGCTTGTGCGCTAGACACAGATAAGCCACTCATGCATATAAACTAGTTTTTCTTTCTGAAAGCTTTTTGCTGCATACTCAGGAGCCCAAATCACCCCCTTCAGGGCACTTAACCCATGATCATAACGTATGAACTCAAGTAAACTGTAACACCCCTTCCCGTAGGCTAGGAGTGTCACGTACTTTTCATAAAAATAAAATCCGGCAAGAGATCTCAATTTTCATAAATAAAATCAGCAATTTATTTTGTAGAAAATGTCTAATAAAAGTCTTCCAAAAACATTAAATGAAATAAACTAAACGAAACTCATGTCATAAAAATATGTTTTATTTTAGAAAGTCTGAGCAAAAATAAATTAATGCTCCTTCTACTCCTGACCTGCATGCTCGTATTCATCATCATCACCTGGGTGGTTTAAAACATGAAAATAAACAAAAATGAGTCGAAGACTCAGCAAGAAATCTATCACAACGTAAACATACTAAATATAAGGTTTTCATAAAAATTTTCATGCTGAGAGTTTAAAAAAAATCCTGACTATTCATGTTGATGCTTGTGCTATGCATGATTGTTTAACTGAATTAACTGACTGATCTGACTGATTAATCTGACTGATCTGATTTATCTGACTGGCCAACACACTTAACCCTGTTGCGAGGTTGTGCACCAGCCTCACATCCCGCGGTCGTAAGGGGAGCCGCTGATAGTATTCTGGCATACTATGGTGGACCACGACTGAGTTCATGGCTTGCACATCCACCCTGATACTGAACTGCATTGGTACCATGCATCTGAATGACCATCTTATTAACTGATATGATCTTATCTTTCACTTGAATTTAAGATGGCTTACGTGTCTTATACACATGAGATGCGTGACATACTATATACGTAATCATAATTTCTGAATTTAAACATGATGCGGAATGACAAAATAGTATGCTATGCTGGATGACATGTTTGCATATGACATAAGTGGTGCATAAAATAATTGGCTGGAAAGAACTGGCTTGAATACTAATTATCTATAAACTGAACTGTGATGATCCTAAACTTGTGGTCAGATTACTTACCTCGCTGCGTGTCTTCTTGAATAATACTTCGTAACTTGAGACCTATACGAAAATAATAACTATCACTAAATTGGTTTGGAAACACGTACTAATATCTTACTTAATTAAATCTACAATCTAAAAGATAGTGTTAAACAATTCAATAAATCCTGGTATCTAAATTACTTAAAATACTTATTTATAATTTAGATGAATACTCAAACTATTTCAAAATAATTCATAAAACTTAAATTCTTAGACTAAGTTTCAGTTCTTAACATAATATTAAATCTTATAAGAAACCTAATAAATTCTATTAAATATTCTTAACATCATAATTTTATTAAATTCTTAACATAATAAGTTTATTAAATTATACTAAATAGACAAAGGAATATTAACAAAATATTTGCAAACATCCTTATAAAATAACCTTTGACTACTATATTTATTTAAGAAAAACTGACTTTTAAAAAATGTAAAGCACAATAAAACTAATAAACTGCTAATAAAATAAAATCAAATACAAATTAAAATACAAGTTTATTTAAATAATTAGAATAATTTCTGTAAAAACATACAACTTGGCCCATAACATAATACTGTATTACATGAGCCCAACAAAAATGAGCTCAACACTCGTGCAAGGCCTAGGGCCCAAGGCCCATCAAAAGAACCCACGGGTTCAACAAGAATCGGAACACACAAGGCAACAGAGAGTTCGAGAGAGAGAGAGGTTCTGCGAAAGGAGAGCTCACTGAGAGAGGGCTGAGTGTGACGGCGGCTTCGGGTGGCTGGGAGAGACCGGCGACGCGACTGGGAGTTCCTATGGTGGTGCGGCACCGAGTGAGGGAGAGAGAGAGAGAGTTTAGAGAGAGAAACTGTGCTAACCGAGAACTACCGAAACCAAAACAAAGGCTGGCGGCGGTCGAGGTCTTATCGGAAGGGAGTGGGTGCCCTGGGGCTGAGCTGGTCGGCAATTCTGGTTCCACGGGTGGTGCTCCGACGTCCTATGGTGGTCGGCGGCGGTTGGGAAGAACCTAAGGCTTAAACGGCAGTGTTTTGGTACTCTGGGTATTTTAGAAGTAGATGATTTGGAGTGGCTCACGAGTTACTCCTCTCGTACGAGGTAAGCGATTTTTATAAGTGTAGAATATAGAGAAATAAAAGGAAACCTTAGAGGAGTAGAGATGTGTATGTGACTGAGAGTGTAGACGTTCGGAGTGGAAATCTTTACTCACTAACAGAGTCGGTTTCCACTAGAATTTAAATTTACTAAGCTAGGGATAAGGCTGAAAATAAGGTTAGGATTTCAAATCGACAGAAAGTGGGAAGAAACCTACGGGTTGGAGGTTTAAAGTGTTTAACTAAGAGGCTAAAACCAAAGATACGGTTCGGTGGAGATAGAGAAAATAAACTTTCAATTTCAAACCAAACCTAGTGAACGTAAATCTGATGTAATATAGAAAATCATTATTAAAAACAAACTCTAGTAAATTTTAAATAACATCATAAAAGTAATTATATAAAAATATAAAGTAAATATAAATTCTGATAAAACTATAATCATAATAATAATAATAGAAAAAAACTTTTACTATGAATTTACTCATAAACCCTAAATCCAAGACTAGCATGTTACATAAACACACTGTTCCTGAGACACTCAGCTTGGTATATTAACTTGCAGCCCCAGAATTCTTATGAAATAGAATCATTTGCGAGTTACATGTTGACTATAGATATCATATTCCAGTCCTCTTCTTGCCCTGACAAACACAATTAACAAATAGATTCGAGTACCAGAATAGTTTATCATAACTCATCTCAACTCATCATTACAATTTTATAATTTTTTTAAATTTCACTATAAAATATAATAAATAATTCAAAATTTTCAAATCCTAAAAAAATAATAATATTAAAAAATAATATTCTAACAATATTTTATCATCTCAACTCAACTCAACTCAGTTCAACATCTAAACGTAACCTTACTAAGAAATATACAGGGCTTTTTTCATTTGCTCGTCAAGCTTTCGTGTAGCTCTTTCAACTGCCACTTATCATGCCTAATTATCTGTTTTCGTTTGGTTTCAGGAATGAACTCCTTCTGTTACAACCAACGTATACAAGAGGCAAGCCAAAACCAGCTGGCCTCTTTACTAACCCGAGGTGTAAGAATGCTGTGGAAATTTGGGTGGATCTATTGAATGAAATCCTGTAGACAGGGCTGGGGGGTATGAGTCAATCGGATGTGGGAAGCTCAGCAATCCGTTGCAACAACAATGTAGCATATATCCTGGGGGCTAGGTGGCATTAAGAAAGCCCAATCGACAAAGATGCCTCCTGAAAATTTGAGTACGAAGGCACAGAAAGGTTGGAACTTTTACAAAAGCCTCAAAAGAGTAGGTGCAAGAGGTGTAGCACTTTGTCCTGCACAAAAAGATCAAATGAAGGCAAAAATTAGTAAAATGAATAAATGTTTTGAAGTAATTGAGAACAGACAAAAGAATCATTCACTCGCCTTTTAGCTCCATGAATGACAACTTTTATGAGACTTGAAAACAACTTTATTTGAACTTGCAATTTATACTTCTCTGAAACACATTTAAGTTTAACTTCCCAAAATTTAATTTGAAACTTAAGTTCTTCTATTTGCAAGCCGGTATTTGTAACACACCATCCATGTCATTTACAATGTTACATGGCATGACGATTTGTAAAAGAGAAAAATTCTAAAACTTTTCTTACAAGTCAAGGCTTGCCATGTAAATTATGTGTGTTAATGCAAAAAATTGCACAACATGTCAAAATAGGAGAAAGAGTCATTTCCAGTCCACTGAGGTAGTCCAAGACTAGATGAGGTGGTTCGAAGACTACGATGTCCAAAGCGGTGGTATAGTGTCCATATATGCATCTATAACAGTTAATAGAAAATAAATACAAGAAATATAAATAGAAAATGAGACACACATATTTAAATGGTTCGGCACAAAGCCTATGTCTACAAGTCGTTTGGAGGGAAAATACATTATAATATGAGTATTTTACAGTCTCATGGTCTCTCTGTACAATGGAGGTCGGATACCTCTTTTTTGGAGAAGATAATATCCTAGAGTTCTCGTTCTGAGGTTGAAGATGATGCTTTGTGTTCTCGTAATTCTCTCCGAGTCTCATCTCTTAGATCCCCTTTCATTCTAGCCCTTGGGAGTGGTGATCAAGGGCCGCTTTACGTCTCATCTCGCTTGTTTGATTTGTTTTTCTCCTGCTTTCTCCTTTTTCTCTAACACATCCTGCCTTGATTTTTGTCTTGTCCCCCACGCGTATTGGTCCTTCCTCTCTCTTTCTACTCATTTTTCCTGACCTTATCCATTTTCTCTTTTCCCATTTAGCTCCCTAATGATGATTTGGGCTTAATGGGTCTTCGTCTTGGGCTGACCGTTGTGAGCTCCTCAGTGCACATTATCTGCACAACATGCATGGCCGTAGACCACCACATGCCACGGTCATGCATGCCTAACCATAGTGGTCAAGGAACACTATGGAGGCAACAGAAGTTTCTGACGATCCACGTGGTAGCCGCCGATAGCCACGCTGGGCCCACGGCTGGCTGTCATGGGCCTCTTGGGTGCACGGTAACGTGCACCCATAATGCCCCTGTGCATGTCACTGTTCACGCCATGCACAGTGGGTGCATGGGGCTCTACGCATGGTGAACGTGCACTGTGCTTGCCACAATACTGTCCACTTAAATGCATAGTACACTTAATATTGCATGGCCAGAAAACTCGCTTTTCGAGTGTGGAAAGTTGGCAATTGAAGTGTTTTATGCACTGTGCACTTAAGTGCACAGTCCTATTAAATGCATGGGTGAGGAAAGGTTCACTCGCCTAATTTTTGTAATAGTGTTACTAACGAAATAAAATAAGAGGTGAAAAGCTTATAATACTTATCTGAGGGGAATTTTTCAGCTCAATTGGAGATGATTTTGCAAGCCAGAAAATCATCATTCTCTCACTTCCGATGTAGAAAATAAATTGATCTCCCAAACGGCGCCAAATGTTAATGAAAAAATCGCACAATAGGCCAGAACGAGCGAAATAGTCATTCTTGGCCTATTGAGTTAGTCCAAGACTAGATGAGGAGGTTTGAAGTTCACGATGGCAGTCCGGAGCGATGCTACAATGCTCATATGTACATCCAAAGCAATGAATAGAAAATAAATACGAGACACACAGATTTTATATGGTTTGGCATTAGGCCTAGGTCCATTGGTTGTTTGGAGGGCAAATCCGCTATAATATGAGTATTTTACAGTTGCTCATGATCTCTCAATTTTTCTCTATACAATGGAGGTCGAAGACCTCTTTATAGAGAAAATAATATCTTGGAGCTCTCGTTTTGAGGTTGAAAATGATGCTCTGTGTTATCGTAATCGTCTCTCAGTCTCATCTCTCAAGTCCCATTTTATTCTGGCCCTTGGGAGTGGTGATCAAAGGCCGTTTTATGACTCATCTCATGCGTTTAATTATTTTTTCCCCTCATTTCTCAAATTTTCTTCATTTTTCTCTGACACCCTGTCTTCCTTTTTGTCTTGTCCCCCATGCATATATGTCCTTCCTCTCTCTTTCTACTCATTTTTCCTGACTTATCCATTTTCTCTTCTCCCCTTTAGCTCCCTAATGATGATTTGGGCTTAGTGGATCTTGGACAGGGCCTAGTGTATTTACCCCTAACACAAAGAAGGAAGAGAAGGATTTTTTTTTTCCTAATCAAGCCTGCATATCATAAAATAAAACTATTACAGACTACTAGAGGGAGGGTCCTTCCCACTGTCAATATATAAAATAAAAGTAGGTAAATTATCAACGGGTATGTTGCCAGAAACAAAGTTGGTCGCTGCCCATTGCGCCACTGAGTGCGCATATCGATTTTGAGATTAATCAATTTTTTTAACGCTCCAGCCTTTTTGATTTTCTTGTATTCGAGTAATGTCTTCAATGATAGGTTTTATTTCCCAAGCTGGATCTTCACCTTGAATTGCCGAGATTACGAGTTGTGAGTCGCCTTCCATGATTGTAAAATCCTTTTGTAAGTGTTCTGCCATTTTGGTTGCAAGGAGAGCTGCACAGGCTTTTGCTATAACAGGATTTGTAGAACGATTTTTTTTCCGTCGAGATTTCTATAATATCCCCATTTGAGTTTCGACTTAACGCCGATGATGTGGAGAAAGTATCCCTCACCGCTGCATCGAAAGATATGCTTATATGCCCTTCTAATGGAGTTTGCCATTTCATCATTTTCTGAGCTTTTGCCTTGATTTTCCACACTTGCAAATTTTCTTGATAGGAAAAATCTAGTTGCTCCTTTGCCTTCTTTAGAGAAATAATGGAATTGTGATGAATAACGTCATTCTTCTTTCGCCAAATGAAGTCTAACATCAATACTGCAAAGATTTGGAATGGTTGTTCTTCTTGGGTGCTTAGCCCCAGTTTTGACTCGGGTTTGATTATGGTCAAAATCCATTCTTGAATTGTATCAATTGCCAATGAAGAGAGGTTTAAAGGCCAACTGCTTTGGCTTCATAAAATTTTGGTCATTGGGCATTCCATAAAAAGATGGAGTGTTGTTTCTTCTTGATCTTCACATAATGGACAACTAGTCTAGATTTGGAATATAACTCCTCAATCGATTCCTTGTTGGTAGTATATTCCAAATGATTTTCTTTATAAGGAGCTTGTGGCGATCATGAATCTTTAGCATCCAGATTTTTAACATTGATGTGCTTGGGAAATTTGGCAGCAGAAACTTTGCATATCCAGCTGTAATATGGTAGGCTGTTTTGACAGAGAACTTTCCATTTTGGCTTTCTATCCAAGTCAGACAATATGTTCTTTGGCTATTTAAGGTAGTGGGATTTTCTAAATTTCCTTAATGCTTTCCTGCTCAAAATGTATATGTAGTTTCTGTACGTCCCAAGTGTGGGAAATTTGGTTAATCAGATCAAAAACTTCCATAGTGAGAGTGGTCTCTATATTTTGGTTCCTTGGTTTTGGCCTGAAATTTTCTAGAGTTGGTATCCACGAGTCTAACCACACTTTGACTGATCTTCCATTAAAAATTTGAAATCATGTTCATTTTTCCAGTAGATCTCTTGTCTTCAGAATTCCTTTCCAAAAAGCTTAGTCGAATTTTTTTTGTTAGACCTGCCAGAATGGAGTGGAGTTTAGGTACTTCTTCAACAGGAGTGAGTGCCACATACTTTGACTTGCTCGACTTGGTTGGCATATCGATTTCCATGATTTAAAATAGAGCTTGTGCTTTTGATCTTTTTTGGTACCCCACCAAAAAATTTTGAAACTTGTGCCTAGCGATTTACGAACTGATTTTGGTAGAAGGCGCGTTGACATTTGATATGTGGAAATTGTGCTTACAACTGCTTTGATGAGCATTGTTCTACCTGCTCGTGATGGAAGCTTTGATTTCTAGCTTTCCAGTTTCCTGTTGATATCATCCATCAGCTCTTTGTAATTTTCTTTTTTTTGATCGCTCAAAGGATATCGGGATTCCCATATATTTCATTCTTGATGTTGATTATTTGTATTGCATTTGGGACAATATTGCCTATCGTGTGGCTTGGTTGGTGTTTTTTGTGATGTAAATCGACGATTTCTCCTTGTTGACTCTCTGGCCTAACCACTCTTGATATTTCTCCAAATCATCGCTAATGGTTTGTGCATTGCTCTCATATGCTTTCCAAAAAATAATTAAATCATTCGCAAAAGTAGGTGAGATATTGGGGGACAATTTCTACTTAACTTGATTTCTTCCATGTTCTTGGTAATTTCGGATCTGGCGATTAATCTTGATAGCACCTCTGTGCACAGTATAAAAATGAATGGTGAGATGGGATCATCTTGTCTGAGTCCTCTTTGGGCTTTAAAAAACCTTGGGGAGAGCCATTGATGAGGATTGAAAAGGATGTTGTTGTTACACATTCCTTGATTAAATTAATCCAAGTCCTACTGTATCCCAGTGCCTTCATCATCACAAATAAAAATTCTCATTCAATGTAGTCGAAAGCTTTTTCCATATCTATCTTGATTGCCATTTGACCAGTCATTCCCGTATTTTTCTTGAGTTTCTGAAACAACTTATGGGCTATTATAGTATTTTCTTTGATATTATTCCCCAGAACAAAGGCTATTTGGAAATGTGAGATGATTTTGGAAAGGGTTTCCTTAAGTCGATTTGCCATAATTTTTGTGATGATTTTGTAAATCATGTTGGTTAGGCTAATTGGTCGAAATTTTTTTGGAGAGCATGGGCTGGTGATTTTTGGGATGAGTGCTATATTGGTGTGGTCTATTTGTCTTAGGAGTTTCCCTATTTGGAAGAAATTCTAGACTGCTGCTATAACTTCTTTCTTGATAATCAACCAGTAATGCTTGTAGAATAGGGCCGTCATTCCATCAGGGCCCAGTGCTTCGTGATTTGGTATATGCTTTAATGCCCCATATGTTTCTGCTTCATTGGGTAACACTGTTAAAGAGATATTTTCCTCATTCGTAATTTATTTTTCGAATAGATTCTCCAAATCTTCCAGGATGACTAGTCTGGTGGAAGCAAAAATGGTCCTGAAATGGTTAATGAAAGATGATTCGATAACATTTGGATCTATTGACCAGTTACCTTGGCTTAATTTGATGGAGTCGATCCCATTGCTTCTTTTTTGGATTGTTGTAGAGAGATGGTAGAATTTGTGTTCAGGTTCGAAGTAGTGAGCCAGTTGATTCAAGATTTCTGGCGCCATAGAGTTTCTTCATTCTTCAGCTGGTCCTGTAGGTTCGCTTGAGCTGACTCACTACATCAAACAGAGAAAATAGGGGGCGCACAATAACATCTTCCTCAATTGGTGGACTAAAAAATCTGATGGTCACACATGGCTTAATAGACATTGGCTACACGAGGCCTACTTTCACTTGGACAAATAACCGTCATGGTAATGCTTTAATTGATTCTAGTAGTTGCCAGAATTTTGCTTTGTGTTGCGATTGTGCTGGAGCATAGAAAAAGGTTGTTGGCCGAGGGTGGTTAGAAGGATCAGGGTAAATTAAAATAGATATTGCATTCATATTAACATGAACTGGTACAACATCTACACCCAGTCGCCATAATAGCAAAATGCCTTCTTTTTTTCCTGAGGCAAGTTGATGTAGGATAATAGTAGAACAAGAAAGAAAACAGAATAATAGTAGAACAAAGAAGAAAAGAAGCCAGGAAAGATAAGACAAGAAGAAGAAAAAAAGAAATGAGGTTGGAAGGCCGAAGAGCTTGTGTCATCACTCTCATAAAAGTATTGGGGCATTGGTTAGTCTCTTCCCCTAGGAGAGACTTAGGGGGAAGAGTGGATGCTAAGGTGATGGAAGGGCGATTGTCATCACGCTTTCCATACGGAGTTCTAGTAACCGACTCATAGTCTTGGACTAAAGAGTAAGCGTGGTCAAGAGTAGTGACATCCCAAAGAACAAGCTCACGCCTAAGATCATCTTTTAGGCCTTGTCTAAACCTACTCAAAGTCATGGCCTCATCCTCAACTACATGACATCTCATTCGTAATTCATCAAATTGAGACATACTTAGTCACTGGCTGATTGCCCTGTGTAAGGGCATTCCATTGGTCTAACAAATTACACCTGTAAGATTGGGGTAAGTACTTCTTTGAAGGCGGCGTTTTATTTCTTCCCAACTTTCGACAGGAGGCGCATGACGCCTCTCAAGGAGATCCTCTACACTTTCCCAAAAGAGTTGGGCAGTGCCAGTTAATTTCAAACTGGAAAATTGAACTCTTCGATCCTCAGGGACCCCATACCAGGCAAAGAAACGATCCATATCCCTGATCCATTGAGTAAAAACTCAACGATCTAAGCAACCATCAAAAGTAGGGCATCTAACTTGATGTTTCTAAATAAGTGCTCTTCATGGCGAGTAGGAGACTGAGTACCTTGACGATAGTAGTCTCATTCTCGCTCACGATGATAATCCTTATCCCATGATCACATCTAAAATATTGTTGATCACTTCGTCGACGAGATAGTGTCTATTATGAGACGCTTCAAATTTGTCAGACGAATGAGCTCAAAATTGTTCAACCTAGCAGCTAAGTCCCAGTTCTCCTCACGAGTAGCAGCCATCTCAGTTTGGACAGTCGCTAATTGAGTCTATAAATGTTGTTGGTTAGTGGATAGTTGGGTGAGGGCATCAAATTGGAAATGATCCATGGTAAAGGTACTAGAACTAGAGGTGACAAGACGACCACTATGTAACTGCATGCAATGCAACACCAACTAAATGAAGTGCAATGGAGAGATCAATGAACAATAAGTGTAAGCAATGAAAAATATCAACCTGAGTAAAAATAAATTTCTATTTTGGGATTAAGTAAATCCAAATACGGCAAACAAATAATGCTGATATTTAAAATAACAAAGCAAGGACCAAATACCAATCAAGAAAATCCAATCACGTAGGATTGCTTTTTTTTTTTTTTTTTAGGAACAATTAATGAAAAGATGTAAAGCAAAGGTACGGACTATGAAAATGAAAGAATGGGGACATAAGGAATATGAAGCAAAACAAAATCTAAGTGTTGGATAAATTGGGTCGTAGCAAATGTGGGGTAAAATTATCCACGGAGACTAAATCAGCCAAGGGGTCCAATCAAGTGGGTAGTCAAATGGTCAACTTAAAGGAGTCATGGCTCAATGGGTCCATTCAGATGGGTTTGGATAAAATTACTACGAATAATAGTAGCACATAGAAAACAATTGATACACTTTTAAAAATGAATCAGTAGTATAAAACCAAAGAGAGATAGGAAACAGTGACTTCCTTTGTTCATTGAGAAGCTGTGCAGAGATGGGTATAGCGCGGTTCGTGACGACGTCAGGCGAAAGGAAATGCTTTTGATGGTGCACCCGACGTCACAATTTCTTTTTCTCGGCCTTTTTTTGTTCTGGTTTCATGTTTCTGGCAGCTGTTGTCTTTGGTTTGGTGGTTTTTAGCATGGTTTGTTTCAGTACTAGGTATTTCGGCACCTCTCAAATCACAGCAAGGTCTGTTTCAATACTAGTTTGGTGATTTTCGACAGTTCTATTTCTGGTTTGGGCATTTTTGACCTCTTTTCAGATCATTCAAACATTTCACAAATTTGACAGTTGCTGCCTGCAGAAGTCTCGATAGTGGAACAAGAAGAAGATGAAATGGAATATTGAAGAGACCTAATGTTTTTGAAATATTGCAGAAGCCTCGATACAGGAACAAGAGTGATAAAAGGGACCTAATGTTTTCCGGCGGCTGGAATGCAATGTGGGTTTCGGAATATTGAAGAAGAAGATGAAACGGGTTGGTTTTGGTTTGGATCGAAGGGAGTTCTTCAGTGGAGTTGGGTTTCGAGATATGGGTATCTAGGTTGTAGAAACGATAAACAAAGTGGGGTCCAAAGATTACTCTATTGTTTGAGAAAATAATAGAATCGGCTCTTGATACCAAATATGATGTAGGATAATAGTGGAACAAGAAAGAAAATAGAATAATAGTAAAACAAAGAAGAAAAGAAGTCAGAAAAGATAAGAGAAGAAGACAAAAAGAAAGGAAGTTGGAAGAAGAACGGCTGTAACAAGCACTCGATTGTTTAATCTCCAAAAACTCCCTACAATGTTTCATTACAAGCCTTTAAATAGTCAAATAACACAAACCCTCAATAAACTCTAGAAAGTCTATAGGCTAAAACCCAAGCCCATTAATACAAATCCAAATAAAATAAATATAATATAAATAAAATAACCAAAATAACAATAATAGGAGATGTCCTCATCACGAGAGAATATACAAAATAATAGAAATCTAGACTATTTACAATGGATAAGGTGCGTTCAGTGGACACCATGGTTTCTGATAAAAATATAATATCAGGATTATAGTTTCTAATATTTGCAATATCTTAAAAGCAAATTATCAAATGTGACTCCCAAAGAGAAGGAATTGAGAAAGAATGAAGTCCCAAATTGTCAAATATGACTCCATCCATTATCTGCAAAGCATTCTGAAAACGATGCGTAGACAAAATAACTCTTCTTATAGATGCTATCTAAAAAGTAGAGGCACTCATGAACAAGAGCACATAACATAAATGGTTTTTCCAACGATGGGCAAAACTCTAGAATGTCAAGACAGCTCCCAAGTTGTGTATAAAGTTGATGTTTCTCAGCTCTGCCCAAGCATTGTGCTGCAGATCTGCCAAGATCAGGAATCAGAACGTAAATGCAGAGAACTTCATATTTTCAAGTATATAATAACAGGAATCCAAAAAATCCATACCGATTACTCGCAAAAGTTGACAATACAATTAAGAGTATGTTTGGGATTGAATTTGAAAGCTTAAAAAGTGCTTTTAACTATTTAAAAGCTCTTTTAAAGAAAAATAATAATATGTTTAGTAAATTTATAAAAAATACTTTAATCACCTAAAAAAGTTAAAAGTCTACTTTTAAAAAAAACACGAAATTAAAACTTTTATAGAAAAGCTCTACTAGATAACTATATATTTTTTAAAAAAATAATGTAACTAACTTTAAAAGTGCTTTAGATAAATGTTTATCAAACAATAAACAACTTTTGAACTATAAAGTTTATTATTTAAGTTATAAGTCTTAAAACTATAAGCTATATTTTCCATTATAATCCCAAACATGCACTAAAACGGTTTAAGCGAATTAGATAAAGACTCACCCGAAATTTGTTTTCATCGAAGCAATGAAAATACAAATATTGTTTTATTTAAAACTTGCATTATTTCAACTTCAATCTAATTATTACTTGAACACAAAAATAAAACAATTTTCACAAATTTTAAAATAAAAACTATTCGAGTTTAGCTTATATCTTGTTAAAAATTCATTCTATTTATAAAATGAATGGACAAGATTGAAGAATTGATAGAAAAAACTTATTTTTTCACTTAAAACAATCTTGTCTATTCATTTTTAAACAAAATGTATCCAAGAAAATTTTAACTGAATGTAAGCCAAACTACTCAATCACCTATCAAACTCATTTTTACAAAGTAGTCAATATTAGAGTTCAACGAAACTAGGGAATTACAGGCCACATGATAGAAAATAACACCAAGAATAATTATTTACAGGTATAATTGCTAGAGTAATAAGAAAAGTTCATTAAGCTCAAATAATGCACACTTAGAGGGGAAAAAAAAAATCCAAATAATGCACGATAAGGTCCCGTTTAGATATAGAAACACTCTTAACTCATCTCATCATTATAATTTTTTCAAATTTCTATACAAAATATAATAAACAATTCAACTTTTTCGAATTACAAAACAATAATAATATTAAAAAATAATATTCTAACATTATTTTATTCAACTCATCTAAAACATTTCATCTCATCTTACCATACAAACGAGTCCTAAGTATTAAAAACTATTCACAAGTTTGGTATGTAACAGGCTACTTACTATGATTCATTATATTTAAGAAATGAGTCCATATCAAATTTTTTTTTTTTTTTTTTATATAAATTAATGTTGCATTTCTTCATATCAACAAATATGGTGTGTCAATAAAAAGACTATAAATAAATTTATTTTTATATATTTTATTATGGAGAAGTGTTAAAAGTTTATGGAAAAAAATGTATTTTAAAATTAAAAGTTCATGAATTGATGCCTTCAAATATGATATATGTTTCGTTCACTTTCACAAAATTTTTCATCTCATCTAATCTAATCATTATAATTTTTTTAAACTACCACACAAAATAAAATAAATAATTTAACATTTTCAAATTCTAAAATAAAAATAATATTAAAAAAATATATTCTAACAATATTTTATTCAATTTTTAACTTTTATTTCAATTCATCTCATAGGCGAAAACAATCTATTTTAGAGTTTGATGTATCATAAAAAAATTATTTTTTTTATAAAAATAAATTCATAAATTGAGATATTTTCATATAATATTAATATATCAGATTTATTTTATAATAAAAATAATTTTATAATTTAAAATATTATATTAAATTAGGTCAAATTTAATTTTACAATATCTTTTATTTTTCTTTATACCTCTCTCTTTATTTTATATGGAAAAATGTCTAATTGTCAGCTTTAGAACATGAGGATAAAAGGAGGAGAAAGAAAAGTAATTGAAGTTATGCTTGATTGTTGAATCAAATTTAATTTATTTTAATTTATCTTAAATTAATTATTAATAAAATTAATTATTTTTTAATTTTTTATAAAAATTTATTTCAATCTATTTCATATATTTTAATTTAAAAAATTAAACACATCTTAATCTATAAAAAATTAAATCTACTTTAATAGTGCCTACAAAATATTACTATCGAATAGAGCGTTTAATTCTCGTTTGGATATTGAGCTAAATTGAGATGGTTAAATTTTTAATAAATAATAGTGAGTTAAAATTATAGAATGAATTTTATAGAGTCTACCTAAAATAAGTTTAGATGTGTTTGAATGTTAAGATGAGTTTAAATATATTTATGAGAAGTTAAAAAATATTATGAATCTCATATATAAAGAGGTTTTGAGTTGAAATAAATTTAATAATTTAGAATTTAGATGTTTGGATATTAGATTCAATTTAAAATTAAATTAAATTGAATTGATTTCAATTTAGTCCAAAATCCGAACGTGCGGCCTCATTTGTTTTTACAATTCTTTTCAACTCATTTCATTTTATTAGTACAACTTTTCTAAATCTTTACATAAAATAAAATAAACAATTTAATTTTTTCAAAACTTAACATAATTTTAATAATATTTTATTTAATTTTTAATTTTACAAAAAAAAAAAAAAAAGAGACGGACTGCGCAGCAGCATTGGAGCTAAGGATTTCATTCAGGGAATTTCAGGGTTTAGGGTTCCGTCCTTGAACGGAGAAAGAATAATCTGACTGAACCGAGAAGAAGAGCCCGGACTTCCATGGAGAGTGCCTTCGCCAGCGCCTCTGCGATCACAGACCAGAGGCGGAAGATCGAGCAGTACAAGCACATTCTAGCCACTGTGATTTCCTCCAACGACGTTGTTCAGGCCAAGAAATTCATCGATCACAGTTAACTTTCTTTCTCGATCCTTTTTTCTTTTTTTTTTTTGTAAAATTTATTTTTATTTCAAGCACTAAAGCACTATTGTTTTACAGTTTTATCCGACGACGTTCCATTGGTCGTATCGCGGCAGCTTTTGCAGAGTTTTGCACAGGAATTGGGGAAATTGGAGCCTGAGGCCCAAAAGGAGATTGCGCATTATACTCTTGCACAGATTCAGCCACGGGTCGTTTCGTTTGAAGAACAGGTTCATTTCGCCTTATGCCATGGAACAATTCTTGAATTTTGGCCCTGGAAACTCTTATACAATACTTTTCAGAAAATTTAAAAAGTCCTTTATTTGATTAGTGAGGAAATATCTTTTGCAAGAAAATATGATTACTGTAGAGCACTCCCAATAGATTCTTTATCTTATCTTTTAAAATACATTACCAAAATCTATTTTTTTGTATTTTACATATTAATTTTTACAATATACCATACATCAATTTATCTATTTTTTCTTCATATCATTTAAATATTATACTTTTTAATATTTTTTTATTTATTTCAAATATTTTCTTTAACTATGAATGGTATTCTCAAATCTTTTGATATTTGTAATATTTTTCCATATACAATGCCATATAATTATGTTTTATTTTAAATTAACACAAATTTATAAACTAAACCAAAATATAAATTAATTCAAAAAATAAAAAGAAGAGATTATATAATGAAAAGAAGAGATTAATTCAGCTTCAGATTTTGTCTCTGGCGCCCAGCAAAGAAGTGTGGGAATGAGAGAGAGGATCTAAAATGAAAATAAATGACTTTCAAAGAAATAGAGAAAATCAAACAGCTGGAGAGAGAGAAACTAATTTAAAATGTTTACATTGATGAATAGTTCCTTCCACATCTAGCATGTTACTATAGCAGAATGTAAAATGAAGGATGGAATACAAGATCTATTGGAGGACACTTTTAAGATAATTTCTTTATATTTTGAAGAAAAATGTATTATAGAACATCCATTGGGAGTGCTCAATTTGTATTTGTGGTCTTATGGTTATGTGGGTGCCAAGTGGTTGATTACATATTTTCAGACGTTAAAATAGGAGGAGGACTCTTATGTGTGTTGCCTTAGCTTTCCTGAGGGTTTTATACACGTGCCCGTGTAATCCTTCCATATTTCTTTTTTATTATTTGGAATGTGTTACGTGTACAAAAATATTATTTGAAATGTGTCTTTATGTGCCTGCTTTCCCTCGTGGTGTGCTGTGCTGGTTTCCCTGGCTGCCTAGTTTATTGTATCGTGATTGGAAAGTATAAATATCTTTCATGATCATCTACAAGCTACGCTATTCCAGTATATTTGGGAATTGAGTTTGTTTTGACGCTATCTGTCTGTATGAGGTACAGGTGTTAGTTATCAGGGAGAAACTTGCTGAGTTATATGAGTCCGAGGAGCAATGGTCTAAAGCAGCTCAGATGCTCAGTGGCATTGATCTAGATTCTGGAATGAGGTCTGAGAGTATGATCCTTTGTTAATTGTTAATTTTTAATTTTTTTTCGATAAAAAAAAATTGTTATTGGTTTTCTAAGTGTGCTCTTAAAGGCGGGTATATATATATATATATACATATATGGTGTCTTTTCTGCACATAATCATCTTGGTAACATTTCTTCCTTCTGCTTTTGATGACTCCTTCAGAGTGATTGATGATACATTCAGGTTGTCAAAATGTGTCCAAATTGCTCGCCTTTATCTTGAGGTATTAACTTTATTCTGTCAGTATTATCATTAGATCGAGAAGATTTTACTAGTTGGTAATACTGAAATGAATTTTGCACATTAGCTTCATTGAAAGTTTTTTCTATTGACGATGGTGTTGGTAGGTGTGTTAAGAGGTGTGTGTGTGTGTGTGTGAATTCTGGAATGACCTTTGGTGTGGAGACTAAATTCTGAAGGAAACCTACCCAACTTATACGGCATTGCACGACGACAAGAGGCTACAGTCGCTGAACTCATGAATCTATCTAGTGGCTCTTCTCAATGGAATAACATTTTCATCAGCGCTGCGCAAGATTGGGAAATTGACACATTTGCAGATTTCTTCCATCTTGCATATAACTATAGAGTGAATGGAGGAGCTGATTAGATGATGTGGTCACCATCCAAGAAGGGAAGATTTACTGTCCGGTCATACTATAATTTTTGCAGTGTGACGTGGGGAGTCTATGGATCACCTATTATTGTAGTGTGAATTGGCTATGAGTTTGTGGAATGATATCTTTGCTAGAGCGGGGCTCCTTTGGGTGATGCCAAGAAGGGTTGTTGAATTTTTGGCCAGCTGGCAATCCAAGGTAATTATCAAATTGCAGCTATGTGGAAGATGATTCCAATCTGTCTATAGTGGTGCATCTGGATGGAGAGGAATGGTCGCAACTTTGAGGATCGTGAAAGGACAATGGATGAGCTTAGAACTTTTTTCCTTCAAACTTTATTCCATTGGTCGATTGTAATAGACTTTAATGGCATGAACGTACATGACTTCCTTGTATCTTTAGACACCCATGCCTAGATGTTGCTCTTGTACATGTCCCGTGTCTTAGCTTCGCCTTTCTTTAATAAAATTCATATTTACCAATAAAAAAAAGAGGTGTGTGTGTGTGTGGAGCTCTTCTATACTGAAGCCTCATTTTAACTACACACCAAACTCCAATTGACATGGCAGATGCTAGATCATTTTTTATTAAAAATATACAAAACGTGGAACAATCAAAATTAGATCCTCATTTCCCTGCCTTAAATTCCGATCTCTCCCAAAATCCAAACCCATCGTCCTCAAATCCCGGCCTCCCCTAAACAGGATCCAGCATTCTCCCAACCATTTCTTCAACTCCATTTCTCCTCACTTTCTATCTCACTCAACCTCACTGTCGACAACCACTATCTCACTCAACCTCACCGCGGCATCCACTATTGAACCAGACACGACCTAACTGGCAACTAACTCCTCCACAACTCGGGAAAGCTTTCTTCTTGATCTTGACATGGAATTCATTCAAGATGATTTTGCTTGGAATGAACCTGTTAGATGAGCATTAGCCTCGTGAGTTTCTCTCAAATCTTAAGTTATTACTTGACCAGAAAGCGAAGTAGTCGAGCTACTCAAATGAAATTTGGGTTGAAGTGTGAGAAGAATGTTGCAAAAATGGATCGTCAAACGTGCAGGGGGAGAGAGCTTTAAACTAGGACCAAGATTGCCCCTTTTTTATTTTTTCTTTTTAAATGGGTGAGTAGACGCGGTTTGCCACGGACTAAACTGGTGTGTGGTGTGGGGTATCAAACCGGCTTCAGAATAGATTTTCTCGTGTGTGTGTGTCTTAGAAGCTCCAAGGAGAGAGTTCACATACTTGGTGCTTGGAGTCGGGTGGAATAGCATTGATAACTGTTTCTTTGGTATTCATCTTAAACAAAAATAGCTGTGTATAATATAACTAGCTGAAAGACGCTAGAATTAAGTTTGTGGGTGCTTGTTCTTCCATTCATATTCAATATAAACTTATGTCTCACATGGAAATCTTGGTAAATGTCAGTATGGAGTAGAAGCATTGGTGTGTCTCAATTTAACAAGTGGTTGACATATGGCCTGTTCACAGGATAGACCGATTAAATCTCTATATGCATAGTTACTTATTAAAAAAGATGCCAATATGGGTAGCCTCTTAAATCCATGGGTTGTATGGATGAAATTTCCCCTGCACAATTTCATGTTAGTACTAGATCAGCATTTAGGTTGGTTAATCTTGTCTCTAACTTGCTGGTGTTGTTCAGTTGTTGACTTTCATTTCTTATGCAGCATCTACCTTCCAGTGATGCACTTTGTTCATGGTTGGAATGCTGGAATAAGGAATTTGAGTCTTACTATCGTTGACTATCGTTGCGTGCTTATGTCACAGGACGATGATGCTGTCAATGCGGAAGCTTTTATTAATAAGGCTTCATTTTTGGTTAGCAATAGTCAACATGAAGTTTTGAATTGGCAGCATAAGGTTTGACTTTATTTATATATCAGTGGAGGTAATTGTGTTAAGAAAAATGCTACTTAGCCCCCTTCAATGTTACCGCTCAAAATTGCCGCTTGAACTATTTTAATATTTTTTTATTTTTTATTTACAAAATAATAATAATAAGAAAAAAACTTCGCATTTGTGCTAGTGGTATGCCCAGCGGTAAGTGCTGGACAGCCTGCTAGCACCACCCTTGTGTTAAAGGCTGCATTCTTTAGCATTCTGCTAATTTCTTTTTCTTTTTCTTATATTCATTTTCAGGTCTGTCATGCAAGGATTTTAGATTTGAAGAGGAAGTTCTTGGAAGCAGCATTGCGATATTATAGCATATCCCAAATTGAAAAGCGGAAAATAGGAGATGAGTACGTGTTTTTGGATTTTACTTATGTTTATCCAATCTTTTTATATAGAGTACTGCTATTATAAGGTCTCTACACCACGCACTACTTATGTGGCATAATTTGATTTAGAAGATAAATTTAAAATTTGAATCTTACAAATCAAATTTTACCATTTAAGTGATGTGGATTGGGTGCTTTATACACAGGCTTGAAAATAGAATAACTCTTTTATATAAGGTTAATAATGAAAAAGTGCATCATATCTGTTGTGTCTGCTAGTTATTTCTGTTCTCGATGCTGGTTGCTGATATTTTATTGAATGCTGCTTGGCTCTATTGATTGTTTTCAATAAATCAGCATGTCTGGTTACGAGTATCTCTTCATTGGCTGCATTTATTGTATGCTGTCAGGTTTTTAAAGTTTTTCTCTAATTTCCTTTAAAGGATTTTAGTCCTAGAAGTTGTATTTTATTTTTTCTTTTTGATAAGTAAACTATGAAAGAAATTTCCAGAAGTTGTATTATAACCCTGTCAACCTCTTCTTTATCCTTTGTACACTGAGGATTATCGCTTTTCAATGAGTTAAGCTTCACGACCGACCAAACTTAATCACAAGTCAAATGTTAAGAATCTGATTTTAACAATGTTAAATCATGCATTTTGTGGCATTGACTATAGTACTGATGTTAGTCATGAGTTAACAATGTTAAATCATGGGTTAGCTTCATGTTAAGAAGAAGAGTTTAGTACTTTCTTTTTGATAGGTAAGAAGAAGAGTTGAGTACTGATAGAAAAAAGAAGAGTTGAGTAGTATTGTTAATGTTGAATATGCAGTTGCTTAATTATCTTGGTCCTATTGCATTGAATTTTTAATATAATTGCTATTGCATTGAACTTGTGTGCAAATTTCTACTTTAATATTTCAGACACATATCTTAAGGTACGAATACTTGTATTTAGGAGGACTTCTTCAATTAGCTCAACTGTTTTTTTTTTTCTACTTGTAAAACTAAAAACGTTTGAATTAGTGAAAGTCATTCTGCTCCCAACTATACCTTCAAAAGGAGAAACATTTCGAATAGCCAAGGCATGGTTAAGCCCTGTACAGTGATTGGAGAAAGAAAGAAGTTTTATTTAAGTAGAATATGATACTACTACATATGGATCACTTCTTAAACAGGTTTGATCTGGAATAAAACATTCAAATCAAATCTTATAGATGATTGTCTTGGGACCAATGGAGTGCTTTCTCTCTCCCCCACTCCTTTTTGCTCTTTGGCACTGGAATCTGGAATTGTAGCTCATAAAAGGTTTATTGTTATCTTTTCAGGGAGATTGATGAGGAAGCATTGGAGCAAGCTCTTTCTGCTGCTGTGACATGTACGATTTTGGCAGCTGCAGGTCCTCAACGTTCTCGTGTTCTTGCAACTTTGTACAAAGTAAACACCCCCTATTGATGAGCAGTAGTTGCATTTTATGAAATCTTTTCCTCTATTTAATTGGTATGCTGGGATATGTTTGGGATATGTTCAGGATGAACGGTGTTCAAAATTGAAAATTTATCCTATATTGCAAAAGGTACCCCCTTACACTCACCCCACTTAGAATATTGCATGATGTTGGCCCTTTTTCTCATGATTACTTATTTAACATTATGATGTCAAATTTAATTTGGAGACTGTTTATACTAGGTGTATCTGGAGAGAATTTTGAGAAAGCCTGAAATTGACGCCTTTGCCGAGGAATTAAAAGCACATCAAGTTATGGCCAATTTTGCTTTTTTCTTTTTTATTATTCAAGTCACATTTGCAGCATTTACGAGTGTCATAAGCCATAATGCATTTGTCTTCTATAATTTTTTTCCGCAGAAAGCACTTCTGCCAGACAATTTTACTGTATTGGATCGTGCTATGATTGAGCATAATCTTTTGAGTGCAAGCAAACTTTACACAAATATAAGGTCAAAAAAATTGCTATTAATTTTTCCTTACCTGTGTTGTTGCAGACAACTAAATAAAATATTTATTTTTCATGTTTCTGGCATAGCTTTGATGAATTGGGCACCTTGCTGGGCATTGCTCCTGATAAGGTACGTTCCTGCTTTCCGACATGAAGGCTATTTTGTTACTGTTTTCAAATTCCTTGTTTCTGTTATGTAGTGGACATGGTGAACAGTAGAGCTAAAGAATATGTTGGTCAAATTGCTTTATAGATGGATAGGGGCATATAGTATCTCTCATTTTTTTGAATTTTTGTTATTCTTGTAATCATTAAAGGGGTTATCTCCGTATACATCTTGTATACTAGGGTTGTGTTCCTTTGTGGTTTTAATAAAATGAATTTACTTGTTGAAAAAATTACATACAGTTAACAGAACCATATTTTGGCCTCTTAGGCCTCGTTTGTTTTCACAAATGAAATGAGTTGAGATTAAAGTTAAAACTTGAACAAAATATTGTTAGAATATATTTTTTTAATATTATTATTTTTTTTTTTTTAAGATTTGAAAAAGTTGAATTATTTAATTTATTTTGTGTGGGAATTTAGGAAAGTTGTAATGATTAGATGAGATGAGAAGAGTTGAGAGGAGTTATGAAAACAAACGAGGCCTTAAAAACCCTTGTAGTTGAGCTTTATTCTAGTTCTGCTTGTTTAGAGCATTTGTGTCATTGATATATTTTATTTATTTTGGGACATTCCAGTGTTACTCCTCTAGAGCTTCCAGGATTACACTGAAATCCGATGGTGTTAGATACGTGTTCTTACAAGGGAAATGTTTTGTACACAACAGTACATAAACAGTAAAAAAAATTGCCCCATCCCTGCACATTCCATGTAACCTCCCCATGTTTATATCACCACTCCTTTTATAATCTCTCTCTCTCTCTCTCTCTCTCTGTGATTGTATACACTTTGAACAGTGCATTATGGTCCATTTTTCTTGAAAGCCAAAATATTTACTCGCAGGCTGAGAAGATAGCATCAAGAATGATTTATGAAGATAGAATGAGGGGATCGATTGATCAGGTAAAATAACTGCTTCTGGCTTCAGAGGGAAGAAATTATCTTTACAGCTATTAAGTGCTTCAATTATAGGGATGTTTGATTGCAAACATGTTTATACCAAAGAATTGAAAATACTAGAATTAAATTGTTATCATTTTTGGCCCTTTTCCATCTTGTTCTTACAGCAAACCAGTTTTTTTTTTTTTTTTTTTTTTTTTTTTTTTTTTTTTTTTTTTTTTTTTTTTTTTTTTTTTTTTTTCAAAATGAATCACCTGGAGTTGGACTAGAATATTTTACTGAACTCAAGGCACATCAGTTTTGAGGATAACATTTTTTCCCCCAATTTGTTCCATGGGCTAAATTCAAAATTTTCAATTTCTTGTTGGATGGCATCTATCTGAAAAGTTTTTTATCAGGTGGAAGCTGTCATACATTTTGAAGATGACACTGAAGAGCTGCAACAGTGGGATCAACAGGTGATTCCCCTGCTTTGGTTGAATTTGTCTCACTAGTTGACCTAAAAATGACTAAATATGTAATGCAACAAACATGCACATAGACCTCAATCTTAGAAGTTGTCTGCTCAAATTATTTCAACATGTAACCAACCCCTTAACCCCCCCTGAATTCATAAACCTCCGAATGATAGTGAAAATTATACAATGGTGTGGCAGAATAAAGCAGCTATAGGTCCAGAAATACAATATTGGCTGATAAGTAGCTCTCATAAGTTTTCCTTTCAGCAGCTCTTAGTTTTGTTCTTTCCGTCGGTTGCAGATTGTAGGCCTCTGTCAGGCTCTCAATGATGTCTTGGATAGTATGGCAAAAAAAGGCTTGGCAATCCCCGTCTGATTGATATTTGCAATGACCGGAAGTTTTCTTTTTCCCTTTTTGACTAGTATATCTGCTTCAAAAGATGGCTGTTCATTATTAGTTCAAGTTGGGTGAAGTTTACTTATTATGTAATACTATATGAAACTCATGTTTATCTAAATATGGAGTTTCTGTCTAGAACGAGGTTGGTTATTCCTGCTCTTTTGGTAATGGGTTGTGTTCTTGTGGCCTCCCCGGTCATGTCCCTTCAATTACGGGAGATCATCATTCTTCTCAACCTGCTTCAACCTGTCTGTATGAGAAATTGTTGTACAGTAGCAATTTTCGGGGAGGGGACCGAGAATGGAGGGTTGAAGATTGTGGCGGAAGAAGAAGAATTTTGACTTTTGGGCGGGCGTGTGTGTGGGTGGGGGGGATTTATACAATGATGATTGTGTAGTATGTATCTGTGTATATGTATGTATATATTATATAGTAGGAATACATTACGGATACAAAGGGATCCCACACACTGATGTGAGTGTGCCACATTTCCTCCCTTTTCTTTCCTCCCGTGCGTCTCCCCACCCCTCCTCCCCCTTTCGCTCTTTGTCTCCGCTTGTGTCCACCCTTCCTGTGACTGCCATGGTGCTTCTGGATCCAATATTATTGTAAAAAGAAGAAAATATGTATAGATTATGCGCTTTGTTGATTATTATTATTGGGAAAAAAACATATATATTATAGATGCAATTTTATTTTATGAAACTTGATAGTTGGTCATGTTGAAGTTCTAAATTTGAATAAATTAAAATAAAATCATATCATATTTCTTGTTCATGTATTTTTTATGGACGAAAAAATTGATTGAAGAGACCTATGGAGTAGGGAGGATATAAAAATAACAAATATTAAGGGATTAAAAATACACCTTTTAGTTTTAAAAAAGGGGTGACTTTTTTAGTTTTTCAGAAATCAATAGACGCTTATAGAAGTCAACATTTTGGGTTTTTTAAAACAACTATCTTCAATATAAAAATTTGATATTTTTTTCGAATAAAATAGACAATCTCGGGCAAGTTTTTATAAAAAAGTAGATCACATTTTGAAAAAGTGTAAAAAAAAACTATTCTTTATTAATGAGATTTACCTTTTTATAAATGGTTTGTACAAAATTTGTCTATTTAGAACTTGTACTAGCATTATTCTCTTCTCGAGGATTTAGGATTTACGGATTTAGATGGAGCTCTAGCAGAGTTTTCATATTTTAGAAGATTTTTAAGACGTCTTTCAGATTTTGTTTTGCCCTATGATTATCTTGTAACTGTAATGACCGTTTTTCCACTTGTTTTAGTGAGCCAGTTTAATAGGCAAGGAATTGAACATTTTACTCCTTTTGCTGTGGGTCATATGTTTGGCAAGTAGGATGAAACATAAAATTCTCATATCATCTTATCATTATAACTGTTTCAAATCTCAAAATAATAATAATATTAAAATATAATATTTTAAACTTTCATCTAAAATAAAAAATTCTCATCTCACAATTGTTTGTATGCGAACCGTTTTTACATGCTTATTTTCCCCTTTTTTATTTTAGAATATAAAGTTATAACTAAAATGAGAAACAAAATAATTTATAAAATTGTAAGACCAGATATAAATTACAACACGACGGGGAAATTGTGGATTTAGATTTCGGGTTGAAGTGGTGCTCACCAAGCTTAGTGTTATCACGCTTCAACTTTAAAAAGAACACGAATTGAGATTTTATGAGCGATTTTTATATCCATAATCAAATTTAAACCATTTTAGTATCATATGGACATTAATCCCTAGGAGTTGGATTACATTTCCATCATGCATTCGGTTAGAAATTTCTAGTTCCACATCCATATAAATCAAGGCAATAAAGTGGGGGATTTCCTGGCAAGGCAGGAGGGAATGAATTGTACATACGTGGATTCCGATGATTTACCCCACCGTGTTAGAGGTATGCTTAGGTTGGATTATCTTGGTTTGCCTAGCATTAGGCCTTAATTTGGTTGCTTGGCCGGGTTTGGTTTTGTGTTTGTCTTAGTCCTGATTGTTTTAGATTTTTCTCCACCAAAAGTGAGAGTTTGTTTTATGAAGTTTGAAACTGCCACCCTCCTTTAAAAAAAAAAAAAAAAAAAATACCAAGGGTGTAAAAGATGTGTTTTTTTTTTTTCTTTTAATAAGGGTGTAAAAGAACTTACTCATTTACTCGGGTTATTCAGTTAAAAAGAGAGAGAGAGAGAGAGAGAGAGAGAGAGAGAGAGAGAGAGAGAGAGAGAGAGTATGAATTATAAAACTAGGAGATGGATGCACCCATTGCCATTTGATGAATAAAAAGACTAAAGAAAAAAGAAAAAGAAAAAAAGAAGACAACTTGAGAAGAAACTTCTCTGTTTCTATCTGTCCCCCCATACACATCTATTTTTTTTATAGCTTTCAATAATATACAAAAACTAAGGGATTAAAAAATGCTTAAACTTTCCTCATTATTTCCTCAAGCAACTAAAATTACAAAGTTACAAGTTACAGAGATTGGCAATTCAAATAGCTCCATGAAGCCAAACAAACTATCTTGAGGACAAAAACTGAATGAACTCTCAAGACTTTTAAGGTAAAAGTTCATGCAATTGATTCAACAAGTCAATTGCTCTCATCTCCAACTTGATTACTTATAAACAAACTCTCTCTTCTCTTTGGAAAACCAGAAGATTCTAAACCTGAACCCCTAAATTTTAACTCTGAAGATGCTCTGAAATTAGCATCAACAGAAGCTGGTCTAGAGTTATGATCTACAGGACCTGGTCTAAAGGAACTCGTTGCTCCGCCGGGATAACGTGTGGGAGAGGCATACCTTCTCGATGGACCTCTGAGACCACCACCTCTAAGATCCATCATATCAGCACTTCTGGAAGAAGAGTCCACGAAAGATCTATCACCAGAACCAGTTCCTAAAGGGGCTCCAGTTGTAGCTGATGTGGAGCTAAAGGGATCGTCTGGACCCCATGAAGTAAGTGCTTCCTTTTTCTTAGCAAAGAAATGCCAAGCCCCAAACAGGAAGAGTAAGAAGAACAATACAGGGCTGGTCCATAGCATTGTATTATATTCCCCTTTAAATAAAGGAAGGTTAGAGTGATAAATTCCAACATACCCACTTCCAAGGCCGAGAACAACAAGCTTTTCACGGTCACTGGCTATCAAGGGTATCACCCTTCTTCTTTCGGCATCCACATCCACTGTCTGATAAGTTAGAAAAGATGATCGGACTTCATCCAGACTAGTAGAGAAAACAGGCCGAGGTGCACCAACCCTTGCATAATGCCGAGAAGAAACATTGTACACAAAGGCCCTCTCCTTGTTAACAACAAGCAAATACCCCTTAATAGCCTGAAAAGCAAGAGGCCCATCCATGTCAAACTTCCTCTTGGATCTAACCCTACATTTGAAGTTCATTACATCCCCCAGAAGCAATACATGAATTAAATCACCCTCTGATGTAAACCCATATGCTTTAGACCGCTCCGTGGCATCAAAAACATAATTTCGAGCTAGAGAATGGTTCGATCCTTCACAATCGGACTCCTTAACTTTCATGCTCCTCAAATCCAACGACCCTGCACCACTCTCTGTCAGAAACAAAAGCCGTTGCTTCAAGAATGCAAGTGGCTTGTTTGTTGGCATAGTTGAACCATAGAGAGTTCCATTTTCTGTGAAAACCCTAATTTTTCCACTACCATCAACAGTCAAAATGTACCTCATCCTCCCAACATAATGCACTTCCAAGATATTTATTGGCAACAAATCTTCCCCACTTTCAGCAAACATAAACTTACCTACATTTTCCATAAAAACTGAACTCCATTCTTCTCCAGTTGACCCTTCCCATACCCGATGCATCAAGATTGCACCATTCTGATGTCCCGTCACCACAACACTCTCATTCTTATAAACCGACATGTACGAAAGTATGGCCGTTATCGGTGTCTCGGACATTGTATAGAACTCAACCAGGACATCCCCATTTCTCAAAAACACATAAACTCTCCCTCTGTCATCCCCAACCGCCACATACTTGCTGAGCCCCTCGAAATCCCGAAATGGCAACACATTCATACAAGTTGCGTCTGAATCCAACTTCACGGCCGAAACAAACTGAAATCTCTCCGACCAAAACGGACTATACTTTGTTACTGAAACAGCCCTCGCTCTCTCACCCTCTCCCTCTCCCTCTCGAGTTTTACTCTCAAAGCCTTCGTCCTCGAAATCTTTAGCCAATCTTTCAGCCTCGTGATCTATTTTACGAATCTTATCCTTTACATGATTGTGCTTGTCATCCGAAGTAATCGTCACCTTAGGAGACTCCGGTAATTTTGATTCTAATCTAGTAACTATTTCACTAAGGTTTCTCACTAACTCCTCGAGTTTATGTAACAAAACTTGCTGTTGAACAAACTTACGACTAAGTTCTGTTTGGGCTTCACTGTGCGGATCGTGACCGTGATCGTGATCGTGCTCGTGTTCATCTCGGATAGAGACAGAGTTAGAGCTAACCAATACCCTAGAAACAGAACCGAAAGTGAAGAGCAAAAAGAGCAGTAGGATATAGAAATACTTGCCTTTGTGGGGATTCTTCGCCATTGGAATGAGGAGGAGCTGCGCACACGCTGAGATTGCAGATGTGTGTTTGGGGGAGTGGATCTGGAAATTAAGAGCACTTAGCGGAAATCTTAAATGTTAGATTCAAGGAATCTGTGGGAGACAAGAGCTGAGCAGAGTTTTGAGGTTTTGACCATTGTCCGAACGGTCTGCGTTAGGGCATTGAAGTTCCCGAGTTTTCCATCCCAAAAATACGCACTTTCCTTTTACTTTTTTAAGGTAACCACTAAGCATTATCCGGTAATAGAAGGAAAAACTAACCTTGCCGTACATTTAGTCCTATAAAAATATGACACGTGGATGCATGTTAGAAGCAACTTTGTATTTTTACCAACTGACAAGGACGGTTTAGACTTTTTCGACATGTCCCACCTTCCTCGCTTACCAATAACAAAACGCACCGGCTTCTACCGTTTTTGAGCTCACTGGTCCTATCAATATTCTATATCTCACTCTAAGATTAGATTTTATTTTATTTTTTAAAATCCAAAACTTCATCATTCCGAAGCCAATTTCAAAGCCCCTTTTTTTAGTTATTAAATCAACCAGTTTGATTGATAACTCGCTTAATTTTTGTTCAATTAAATTCAAATCGAACTCGATTCATAAAAAAAAAATTCGTTCGTAAAAGTAAATATTCACTCGATTTGTAAATGACATATATTTAACAAAACTCGACTCGACTCTGCTAAGACTCGTTAAGATCCACTCATTTATACTCGAGTCAACTTGTTAGCTCGACTCAATTAAAACTCATTTATTTATTGATAAATATATACATACACTATGTATATATATATATATGTATTAGCAAATAATATAAGTATACCGTATTCGTAATTAAATATATAATATGTAATATAATTACTTACATCTATATAGTGAATATAGTTCATAGGTATATTTTATAATTTGTATAATAATTAGTCAATAAAATTTAATAATTTTATATGCTAGTACGTGAGAACCATATATGAAATAGATATATGCTATCATATTAAGTGTATGTATTAATAATATATTGTAGGCATAATATATTGTTATTTTGGATAAATATAAACTAATTATATATTAATTATTTATAAATTTTTTAAAATTTTATAATTCAATAGAGGTTTTCTACTTGTTAGTTGTATAAATTCAATATTAGATCTTTTATTTTTTCTTTGGTTAATTTATTAATTATCAAATCTTATTCAAAAAATTAAAAAGAAACAATTCGAACTCGAGCTCGACCTTGGCTCGACTTGAACTCGTTTGTTGGATAAGCTCGAGTTTGAGTTGAGATTTTAGCTTATCGAGTCGAGCTCGAACAAAGAATAAAAAAAAAAAAAAAGTCAAGCTCGAGCTCGAGTTCGAGTATTTTGAGTCGAGCTGAGTTCGACAAGTCAAAGACCGGCTCAACTCAGCTTGGCTCAATTACAATCCTATATTTTTTCCCATAAATTAGAGCGCACATTAATCTCGTGAGAAAAGTTACTTATCATCTCCATGCTATACACCAATATGTGATTTGTTATTTTTATCAATTTATTTATATATATATTTATACATCAATATGTGCGTGTTTAAATAAAAAAATAAAAATGACAAATCATATTAGTGTGTGACGTAAATAATGAAAGTAAAATTTTTCTAATCTCCCTACTATATATATCGGAAGGCATTCCAAGAATATAAAGTTGGAAGAAATGGTCTGGTTGTGAATATATGATTTTTTTTTTTTTAAAAATAAAAGTTAAAAATATGATTAAAGATAATAAAAATAAAATTTACTATAGTTAAAGTAGAAAAAGCACTGAAATCTATAATATATAATTTTTGTAGTAATTTTGATCTATTAAAACCAAGTCATTCAATTTAAATTTGAAGTAATTTGAAAGTTCGTGCTAATAAATAAAAATTTAAAATAGTCGATGCATTTTTACATTTTCCCCATGTAACTGTCTTTTTAATATTTAATTTATTACATTTTAGTAATAGAAAAAAGTTATATAAAATTACTGTACAAATCAGACACATTGCCCAAATGCACAAAATCAAATAGTTTAGTGCGTTAGAGTTTTTAGATCGTCCAATGTGAACGTGATGATGCACATTTATCAGTTTGGTGGCTAACTGGATTCATGAACAAAAGCGATGCTGTTTTGTTCACGTTTTTCTTTCTTCAAAAAAAAAAAAAAAAAAAAGAAAAGAAAAAAAAATCCCCACCGTCAATTTAATCAAAAGGACAAACAATTCAATTGCATTCACCTCAGAAATTGACAATTGGTTGCCGTTTGGCATAAGCAAAAGGACAGAAATTCATGGGATCAGATCCTCTTTAGATTTCGATGCCGTTCAGCGCAGTACCTTACATCATTGTTAGGTAAGGGTATACAAGGACTCGTTTGATTTTGAAGATGGGATGAAATGAAATAATTTGAGATTAAAATTATAAAAATAAATAAAATATTATTAAAATATATATTTTAATATTATTTTTGTTTTAAAATTTAAAAAAGTTAAATTATTTATTTTATTTTATATTAAAAATTAAAAAAATTGTAATAATTAAGTGAGATGAGACGAGATAAAATATTTTCTAAAAACAAATTAGGCCTAAGTTGGCATTCATCACCAGAAAATGAAATTCTCATTAGCCAAACAAATGATTGTATGACAGAATAACATTCATCTATACCAAGCAACATCAAACAGATGTGCAGAAGAAACATATAAATATGTACATAACCCATCAGGCTTTTCCTTCTGTTTTCATTGGCTTCTTTGCCAGTTTGAATGCTGCAAACACAGTCTCGGTTTGCACCACTATATTTTCCCGAGTGCAATGTTCAGATTGCAGGGAAGAAGATCGCCTTAATATCTCAAAAAGTGAAGTAGCTGGCTTCATTTCAGCTACAGATTTCGTGTTCTGAGTACTAGTTTTAACCTGTGAGTTACTGAACTTAGCCGAAGCAGGCCTCGTTGGTCGATTTTCGGTCTGAATCTGCATGGTGGTTCAACCAAATTAGAGTTTCGTATCCAGAAGGATATATGTACATCATATATACATTATACACATGTTAGCATTCTTGCTTCTAGATATCAAATGCCAACACAATAAAGAAGCTGGAATGAATGCTGTGATAGCTAACTACAGTTGCACAATCATAACGCCATCAAGAGTTGCAGAGGCACTGCAGTTATCACTATTCAATTGGAAGCAACTCAGAAATCAGAAGTAGTTGTTCTCATTACCCCTAAACCATCCAAGAGACTGAATGCTTAATCGACTTGCAAAAAAACATTATCTGATAGTGTCCAGGCATCTTATAAAAGGGATATAGCAAGAATTTAAAAAAAAAAAAAAAAAACATTATATACAATCTAGCCAAGTGCCCTTCTTAGAGCTTACCATATCTGAAGAATCCTCTGAGATTGAGCTTGCACCCCTGCTATTGCTGTCGTCTCGACCAAAGATGAAAGAACGAACTGTGCTTGATCCGTGCTTTTGGGATGAGGATAGTGTATGAGTTGAAGCCCGACCAAGGAAAGAAGACTACAACATTTAACAATGTCACAGATATAGTTAATCCACTTTGTTCCACGTCACCGATATCTCCAATCAGTACATGTACGTGTACAAAAAAATTAAAAGGAAAAAAGAGCAAATGAGGACTGGATTCAGTCTGCAGAAGATGATCAAGAATTATTTAAGTGAGGGTGCACATTTAAACATTGATGGGAGACAATAATCAGCCACCACCATCATGTGAAGGATCTAATATGCAGACTATCTAGCACCTCAAGAGATCTAGCACAAAATTTTATTTGAAATTTCACTTCAAAATAGTGGAACTAATGTTTGGATACTCTTTTTTTACCTAACAAGATAATCAGTAGGAGTAAAATAGTTTACCTTGGAAGATATATTCTTTCCTCCAATGTGGGGCTTATTAGAAAAGGCTGCAGAAAATAAACATAGCAATTACATTAAGATCATAGCATAACAAAACAGATTCGTAAGACTGGTAAAAATTCAATGAAATACATCATAAATCTTTTCTTTTTCCTCAACGAGTATAATAAAGATCTTACCAGGTGTCTCAATTTTCTTAGTCTCGGGGACAATATTCAGCTTCTTTATACGTCCAAAAACTTCTCTGGAGCTCTCATCCTCTGCCGGTGACAATAGTTTAGCTTGTGCTGCCTGTTTAGCATCATGAACTTTAGCTACCATCTTGCAAATTGAACTATGAAATATTCAAAACAAATAGGACAAATATCACATCCACACAAAGGCCATGGAAGAGCACAACAGTTAGATGACTTAGCCTAACATTTCTGACAAAGCATTGAAAAATAAACCATATATCCAACATTCGTCTACAAACTTACCGACTTCTCAAAGAGACACCGCTTAGATAGCCTCATTTCCATGTCCTCATCGTCAGATGATAAGTATACATCATCCTTCTCTGTGAACATTTGAGGAATCATTTGCTTTACTTTTCTTAGATTTATTCGAGCGACATTTGTAGGTAGTACATCTTCCGCAGCTTCATCACCAAAATCTTCCATTTCTCCTTCACCTTCCTCATCTTCCTCGGCTTCAAGCAAAGATGTTTCTTTCAATTTTGAACCACACTTCAGTTTCTGCAAAAGATTTTCTGTTCCAGCTGCATCCTGTTGCTCAAGCCACGTCTGATGAAGTTGATTACGCTTTTCATTATCAATTGTTTTTTCTTCACATTCAGTTGCTATCATGTCATTAAGTTCCTCATAGTCTTCATCATTTCCCTCATCTTCTTCAATTTCTTGGAAATGTAACAGGTCGTTGTCACTGTCATCTTCTTCCTCAGCTTCATCATCAATAAAACCTTTAACTGGATCTCCATGTGGAGATAAAGATAGGTCGGTCAGTCCATGAGGATGAGGATCAATGTTCTCCTTGTCATTATCCTCCTCTTCATCAGAACTACAAAAGTGAAACAATAGTCAATTTTTACACTGTAGAACATAGAGAAGGTGAAGACAAGTTAGACCCCAGTATGGTAGACCTCGACTTAGAGAAAGTGAAGATGAATCACATGGTGATAACAGGAATCAATTATTATACGTATACAAGAAGATGGTAAAATCTTACTTTGCAAACAGATATCCCAACTATGGATCATGAGATGCAGTGGATGAATAATTACTAAGGTCACAAGATTAACCCTCAAGAAACAGCTAAAGAAAGAAGAATCTCCAAACTCTTACACACTGTCAGGAGGAGCGGAATCAAGCTTTAAATTCATTGCAAGTATGGATGGAGCCAGAACTTCCATGGGACTGTTGGGTGTCTCACTAGATAGCTCATCCTTCGAGTCACTTGTTAGGGAATTAGAAAATAACTCCTACAACATACCAATGGACAAGTAATTGTTTCTTTATATACAATCCACAATACAGTAGTCAGTAATGATGCCTTTCGAAAAACAGAAAAAGAAAAGTACCTGAGTATCATCAATAGGAATTCGAAAGGCTTGATTGGAGTTATCATCCACACCCTACAATGTAAAGGCAATGCATCATATGACAAGTCCATCATAAGGCACTAAATCAATGTAAAGGCACCGTCATGAACATATTTATAGACAATGATACTAAACTCAAGAAAGTAATCGTTCCAACTAATTGGTGCCGGCTTTCAGCAAAAGGATCCATTTTCAACATTCAACCCAAGAATTGCTTTTTCCTTTTTTTTTTTTTTTTTTTTCCTATCCTGGTCTGATCCCTAGCAAAATTGCATTCTAAATATTACAAGGAAATGCTAAATGTTTGAAAAACTTACTCTGATGGTAATTAAATTAACAAGGCCTAGTTCAGGTGTCTCCTTGTAGGGTTGCAGGTGATAATCAAAATGTTGCGAAATTGCACATTCAGTATCACACAAAAAGCAGGCCTTACTTGATTTCCTACTGTGAAGTAACTGAAAACTGACTCATTTCTACTATATTAGATACAATATTCTGTCTTTATACAGAAAAATAGGGAAAGAGAACAAATGAGGGGAGAACAAAACTGACTACTAAAAAAATTAAGCTTTTAATTGAATGCTGGCTGAACTTTGCTTCATGCTGAGTTGGAATCTTTGACTAATATATTTGACCAAGTTCTAAGATGAGCTGTTAATATGCCCCCTCAAGATGGAGTGTACAAGAGCCTTGGTCAAAATATCAGCAGGTTGATGAGAACAACTGATATGAAGAGTTTTAGGTTTCGTTTGGTTACTGAACTTCAGTCTAATTTTAAGCTAAGTCTAACATCCAAACACTCAACTCTCAAATTATAAATTTATCCCAACTCAAAACCTTCTTACACGTGAGACCCACAACTTTTTTCAACTTAAAACATCTTTATACGTGAGACTCATATATTTTTTTTTAATTTTCTATAAAAAGTACTAAACTTATCTTAATATCTAAATACACTTTAAACTCAATTTAGATGAATCCCACATAACTCATTTCGCTACACGACTTACTGTTATTCATAAAGAACTCAACTCAACATCCAAACACAGCCTTAATAAGTCGAACTTGAATCTTTTCCCTCACGATGAGTCTACCCTGACCATTCTATAAACCGCAGGATCTTCAAGTTTATGGAGTAAAATATATATTTTCTGTAGGAAATTTAACTAGTTAACAACCCAGAAATCCACTATTAGAGAGAATTTCCGAAGCATACTTACATTGAAATAAGGAAATACCTTTGCTCCATCAAGCCACCCCAAGACCAAGAAAGTATTTTAGAGACTCGTCTATTTGATCAAGGTCTAAGATGATATCAATGCCCATAATACTAGTACGATTGCACCAACTTGGATATTCCTTAATATAAACCCACACAAACATTATTGACAAACATCCAACAATTTCCCATTCGTGTCTACTAGTAAAAGTTTATACACAAGTAGTTCTCATCCAGAACTGCAATTCAAGATCCAAAAACACCCTAATAAACCAAATTCAAGAATTCATAAAATGTTCTACTTGTTAAGAAATATACGCCATTTAATAGCTGAATGCAAATTCTTAATGTTTAAACTAATGCACCTATGCCATTTTTATTTTGCAAAAATCAAATTCATGAAGGATTTTTTTTTTTTTTTTTTTTGTGTATTTTGACTTACCATTTGGGAAGGTCTACTTTCATGACTGGAGCAATCTTTAAGAATATTAGATTCAGATTCGTCCATATTTTCATTAGATGCATCCATATTTGACACATCCAAATTACTCTTCATGTTAGCAGGAAGTTCAATTTCCTCTTCACTTGGCACATTGGTAAACCCGTCATTTCCCCTCTCGTCATCAATGGGGCCACCTGAAATACAATCCACCACAACCTCCCTTGCATAGTCATCCTCATTCTCAGTAATAAAAGACGTTCTGTTTATAGCAGCATATCTGCAACCCTCCAAGAATACATAAATATATTAAAAACTATATACACCACGGCTACATCCATGAAAAGAAGCAAAACAAAATCAAACTACTCACTTTTTTGAAACTTCCATCTTCCTTTTACGAATCTTCTCCAAAACTGAAGATATTGGTTTTTGAACAAGCGGTATAGGTTTAAACGATACATCTCTTGTTTCTAAAAGGAATGAAGAGGCAATGTAGAGCTAATTAAAAACATAATCACAATTCATAAAGGAGTTGAATAGAACAAAAGGTCCTGGCATTAACTATTAATGGATATTATACCTCGCAAGAGTCTCTGAGACTCAGCACGCAGTTGCTTTAGATGATCTTTTCTTTCCTGTAAAATAGGAACAGCTATGAAATATAAGAAAAGAAAAGAAGTATTTCACCAGTGGAGTACTTGAAGAGAGTATGTTACCTTCTGCGTCATTCTCTTGGCTGTGGCAGTCTCGACGCTCTTCCTTCTCTTCTTGCTTTCTTTCTTTCCTTCAGTTTCAAGTGTACTGCGTCGTTTCTTCTTCGGTTTCTCCAGACTCAGATCCCCAGTATCCTCTCCCATCTCAGCGCTTCGATATTCAACGTTTTCATCAAAGCCGCCAGCAACAGTATCAAACTCCAAGGCCCTCTTCGCCCCCGAACCATCTTCGTCTCCACCGAAACCATCATAGCGACCAGTATTCAATCCATCTTCGTCATTAAAACCCTCCAATCCCACCCTATGCCGTGAAGGCTCGTTCAGTTCCGGTTCATTCGATCCATCAAAAGCCGGGGCCTCGGATCCGGAGAAATCGACCAGAGGCGACGGAGTACCCTCCAAAGCTCTCTTCGCCCCCGGGCCATCTTCTTCATCACCCAAACCACCAGGATCCAGCCTTTCTCCACCATCAAAACCCTCCAATCCCGTCCTAGACCGTGACGGCTCGTTCAAATCCTGGCCATCGGATTCACCCAAATCTGGGGCTTCGAATTTTGATAAATCCACCCGAGACGAAGAAGTGGCCCCCACCTGCGACGGGTTGAGGGGAGGATTGCCCGGATCCGTAATTGCTTTCTTTAAGCGCTTCAGCTTTCTATTACGAAACGCAGGAGAGGTTTCCTCCGTGGGGAGTAGCTGAAAATCGTCGTCGCTCTCCATCTTTGTCCGTGATATCGAACCGAAATCGACGAAGAACAAACTTCGGTTTTGTTCAGCCGCTAAGATACCTGCCAATTTAAGGCGGCAAAAGCTTTCAAATTTTTTGTAGTGCTGTTGAAGCGCCAAAGTTTACCGGCTTGTTCGGCCTTTTGATTATTTTGATTATTAATTTTTGCGGCTGTTTTGGATGGTGACAAGAGATGATTTTAGTTGAGATAAAAAAAAAATATTGTTAAAATATTATTTTTTAATATTATTATTATTTTGATATTTGATAAAGTTGAATTATTTATTATATTTTATATGAAAATTTATGAAAATTGTAATGATAATATAAGATAAGATGAGATGAGTATTTCTGTATCCAAACGAGACCTAAATTCAAATAAAAACAGACAGTGAGGAGAAAAACTCCGGCAAATGTCTCCAGTAAGTTAATGCAAAACAATAAAGAAAAGATCAGTGCTACAATCACAAAAATAATCTCACAAACTGATGTAATTTATTGTGATCCATCAAATTTATTTTACAATAAAAATAATTTTACAATCTTATAAACTACATCTAATTACATCAGTTTATGAGATTATTTTTATATAATCCACTTGTAACTAGAATATTTCTCAAAAGAAAAAAAGTTGGACATGGCTACAAGAAATCAGTTTTATGTTTCTTAGCATTATAACAAGATTTAGGTCATGTTTGGAAAGTGAAATGAGAGGAGATTTAATTTAAAATTTCTCATAATTTCCTTTTCAAATATCACTTAAGTATAAAATATTCTTCAATTTTAAATCTTCAAGTTTTCATCTAATTATTACCTAATCATCACAATTTTTTTAAACCTCCATACAAAACAAAACAAAAAAATAATAATACAAAATTTTCAAATTTCAAACAAAAAATATATTAAAAATTATATTTAAACTGTGAGAGGAGTAATCCCTAAGGCTGGGCCAGGCCCAGCCAAATAGGCATGACCCGTTCGAGTAGTTCTAGGGCCTGAGGATAAGGGGTGGTGGGCTAGGCCAGATCAGCCCAGGAGGTCAAGGAGGAGAAGCAGTCAGGTAACACGCAATGGCTAGGGGCTGGAAGGTAGAATTGTCTAATGCCGCGACTGGCTGACAACCCCAGCATGTGAGTTCATGGACAGTCCCTGTCCCTACCCGGCGTTTGGACATGCCAAAGGAGTGGACACATCTGACCGAGGCCACGCCGCAGCTAATGAAGGGTGGAAACAGGCACGCCACGACAAGGAGTCATGCCACATTTAATGAAGTCCGAGGCTAGGCATGCCACGACGTGCTCCCTGGGTTGTCAGCGGTCGCCACGATCAAGTCTGGCAAGCCTATTGCACAATAGGGAGCTGGCAGGGACACACAACCCTACTACGAAACGACACATCCACAATCCCCATCCCAAGGATCGCCCTCGACCAGTTATATGTACCCCCCTCTCTCAACGAGGGGAGGAGTTCAGACACTTTTGATGCTTAAGATCTCATAATTCTCACAAGGAAATCACATACTGACTTTGGCATCGGAGGTGTCCCCCACCACCCTGAAGCCCCCATTTCTTCATAGCTATAGGTGGGATGAACTGGGCCCCCGTGGACTTGTACGGGCAGTGGCGCTGTATGTGGGATCTTCTTTTCCTAAAGTAGCATGTCCTTCGCATGTGGCAACAACATGTTCCCAAGCCTCACGACAAGAAGAAGAACAATTCGAAGTGATGGAAGCAAGGACCAACGAGATGGGTGAAACCATACGAAAATTAATGGAAGAGGTAGCAGCTCTTCGCTAGGAGAATGCCACTCTGTAGAGAATCGGTGGAGAATTGGAGGGAGGCGAGCCTAGCCAGCACGCCAAATCATGGCAAAGCTCGGAGGCCGTTGCGACTGAAGAAGAGAGGCGCATAATGCACCTCGAGCTCTGGGAGCTCGGGGATAAATATGCTGAAATGGCCAAATAGATAGGCACGTCATCCTTGGTGGACCACCTGCTCATTAGCACTGGTCTGCCGTATAGCGTTAAAGTCCTGGAGGTTCCTCTCCCCCCAAGATTCAAAGTTTTGCAAGTGGATGCGTATGACTGGTCCAAGGACCCCTGGAGCACTTGAAAACATTCAAGGCCCATATGACCCTACACAGGTTCCTAGGAGAAGTCGTGTGTAGAGCAGTCCCGCTCACATTGAAGGGGGCGATGAGGGCTTGGTTCGGATCCTTGCCACCCAGTACCACCGACAGCTTCACCGAGCTAGTCCCGTCTCTTTCTGATGGAGTTCATGGCAAGCCGGAAGAGAAGGTTCCCGACACCTACCTCCTAACAGTGAAGCAGCAGGATGATGAGAGCCTGAAGTCATACCTCTCTCGGTTCATTCGGGAGCGTATGACCACGAACGACCAGGATGAGAAGATCACCCTGCCAGCCCTGCTGGGGGGAATTTGGCCTTGAAACCCGTTCATGACCGAGATAGCCTAGAGAACCCCCACAAGAGAACCCCGTCAACACTAAGGAAGTTTATGGACTGAGGTGACGGCTTCATTAATGCTGAGGACACCCTTAACGCCTTGATGGCTTCCCAGAGGACCGAGCTAGAGCAAGCAAACAAGAAAGTTGCTGGATAGAAAGGGGGGGCAAGAAAGGAGTACCAGAGGACAAGAGAATGGGTGAAGCACCGACTCGGGCGTGTGGCGGGCCTCATGCACACATGAGCCTAGCTGTATAAGGCAAACGCGCTTCTAGCCCGTGGAAGGAACCACTACAAAGCCAGGATAGTCATAAGTATTGCACCTACCACCTAACAGATCGACACAGTACTGATGACTGCTATACCCTGAAGTGAATGAGGGAGGTGTTGGAGGGATTGCTAGACCTGTGGTGGTAGACGATTAGCACTAGGAAGGATGTCGGGGGAACAACGATAACCTTCAATGAAAAGGATGAAGATGGCATCCTCCACCCCCATGACGATGCATTGGTGATTATCGTACAGATTGCCAACTTCACTACTCGAAGAGTCCTCATTGACAATGACAGTTAGGCGGACATTCTATTATGGGAAGCTTTTGTCAAGATGGGGATCAACCCGGACAGACTGCGTCCGGCCCTGATGCCGCTAAAGGGCTTCACGGGCAACATCGTCCATCCAATGGGGGTCATCACGCTGTCTGTCCTGGTCGGGAAGGCGCCTAAGACTTCGGCCACGATGGCTGACTTCCTAGTGGTGAAGGCCCCCTTTTCGTACAATGCGATACTAGGCCGCCCGACCCTGAATAGCCTAGAGCGATAACCTCCACCTACCACTTCAAGATGAAGTTCCCCAGGACTTGGGGGTGGGAGAGGTCCTTGGTGAGCAGGTGCTTGCACGGGAATGCTACGCTTTGGACCTAAGGCACAAAGTTAAGGAAGTCAAGATCATTGGGGAAGTAGGAGAGGCAGCCAGACTAGCTTCACCGCTGATCCTAACCGAATGGGATGAGGAAGTCCGAACGAGCAGGCACTGGGGCAGGCGAAACCTAACTAGCCCTTGCATTTGGTTTCCATAGATCGACAATGGCCTAAGTGCACAGTGTGGGTAGAGACCAAAATGGCTCCGAAATTAAGGCAGGCCGTGAAACGGCTTCTCTTCAAACACCAGGATGTGTTCACCTGGAGTCACGACAAGATGTCTGATCGACAACTCAATCATTGAACACTGCTTCTGCGTGGACCCCACAGCTAGGAAGGTCAAGCAAAAGTGCCGAAGCTTCAGCTCTAAAAAGTATATGGTTATGGCCGAGGGAGTGGACCGTTTCCTTGCGGTAGGGTTCATCCAGGAAGCCCACTATCCTGAATGGCTTTCCAATGTGGTGCTGGTCATGAAGATGAGCGGGAAGTGAAGAATGTGCGTTGACTTCATGGACCTGAACAAGGCTTGCCCAAAAGACATCTTCCCCTTGCCCTGCATTGATTTGAAAATGGACTCAATGGAGTCGGGCAAGTTCCTGGGCTTCATAGTCTCCGAGTGAGATATTGAGGCCAACCTTCACGAAGTTCAGAGACTCACCGACTAAGTGGCGGCCTTAAACCGCTTTATTGCCCGGTCGACCGTCCAATGACTTCCATTCTTCAAGGTCATAAGGAAGGCCCAGGAATGGGATATTGCTTGTGACGAGGCATTCTCCGAACTTCTAACCCACCTTTTTTTAAAAAAATAAAAAATAAAAGACGAGGTCTAAGCCTCTTATTATAAATCCCTCACTGAGGCGAAGGAATAACCGTGATTATAAAGAGTGGAAAAAAACTTTACATCAAGTTCAAATATAAGAGAAACCCAATCTATCCAAGCAAACTAATCCCCAACATTTTCCTTGTACATGATCTTCTCCCATAAAATCTATAACCCTTTCTTTTGTTCCTTCTTTTGCCAGGAAGGCCGCCACTATATTGGCTTCTCTAAAAATATGTTGAAAGCGAGCCTGAAGAAGACGAGCAAGCATTTTTATTTCCTCCCAAACATTCCATAGAAACCAATATTTACAAGTACCCAATTTTAGCCATCCAATGACAACACTTGGAATCAGATTCCACAAAAAAATCTCTCACGCCAAGCAAACGACACAATCGTAACCCATCAAGTAAAGCATGATACTCTGCAATTGTGTTTGTTGCTTGGCCATAAAAATGAAAAAATCCTGCCAAAACTCTTTCCTGTGAATCTCGAATAATTCCTCCACCACCTGACATCCCAGGATTACCACTAGATCTACCATCTACATTGAGTTTTGCGCAACCCACATCTGAGGCCATCCATTTAATCAATCTCGGCACTGCTACATGAATTAGAACAATGGGGCAATTTAATTCCTACATCACACAAATATCATTAGACTCCAATTTCCTGAATTGCCGCAACCTGGAAGAAGCTTCAATCAACGTGACTTTCACCAAACGAATAACCTTCCTCCAATCGTAATGAGCATTTTCCATGCAAGATGAGCATCAAAACCTCCATAAGGCCCAGGTGATGAAAATAGGAAGAACCCCTCTAATCCATCCCACCAACGAGGAACTAGACGATCACCCCCACCAATACCTAATCTCACCTTCCCAACTTTGCACGTTAGGCATCCGAACTCCACAAATTGATGCAAAAAAATTCCAAGTTTTCATCGCCCCCTTTCCTTCCCAGAGAACGTGATTTAATGTTTTAATTTTTGGATCAACACAATAGCAGCACTTTGACACCATCGTACTACCTAACCCACCCACCTCTTCTCAGCTAGACTAAGCTAGATGAGAACCTGTCCGTGTCACCACATGTCGTGTCTGCAATATTGATTCGTGATACAGAGGAAGGACAACAATCGGTATATTATACGAGCTGGGTGTTCCGCAGGGTCGAGGCTAGGTACTCGCGAATAGAGATGCTAGTGTTCGTGTTGGTAGTTGCCTCGAGAAGGTTAAGGCCACACTTCCAAGCCCACCCAATGAAAGTGCTCACCAATGTCCCCCTTAAGAAGATCGTGCAGAAGCCTGACCCATCTAGCCAGCTTGCCAAATGGGTGATCGAGCGAAGTGAATTCAACATAGAGCACCTGTCCCGTATAACGATTAAATGGTAGGTGTTGGCGGACTTCGTGGCCGAGTTCACAAGCTTCCCGGAGGAGATACAAGTTGCACCCTAGGGGAAGGAAGCCCTAGCAAGTTTATGTGGACGGATCGTCTTGCCGGGTTGGCGGGCATAAAAGGGTGCACATAGTCACCAAACAACGAGGCCAAATGTGAAGCTCTGTTAGTGGGAATGTCAGTTGCCAGGCTACTGAGAGCAACATAAATTGAGGTGAAGGCTGATTCCTAAGTGGACTTTAGTCAGGTGTCGGGAGAATTTGGAACAAAATGTGAGAAATTGAAGAAATACCTTCAGCAGGTGTGCGAGGGGCACGAACTTTTCCACTACTTCCGCATACAGCAAATCCCGAGGGGAGAGAACCAGAAGGTGGATTGTTTGGCGAAGGCTGCCTTGGGGCAGAAGGAACTCCTCCTTCCCAAACACATAGTGGTCAGGACAATCAACACCCCGACCATCAGGGCCGAGGTGTCAATTGCCTCATTGTCACCTCTTGAGTGGGCCACAGACATCTTGACGATTCTGCAGGAAGGCAAAGTCCCAGGGTGACCTAGAGGAGGCACGCAAAGTTGGGAACAGGGCCGCACGATTCACATTGTTGGGAGGGGTCCTGTACAAGAGGGGTTTCTCTGAACCTCTCCTAAGATGCATTTTGCCAAACGAAGCCAAATATGTACTGATCGAGATTCACAAAAGGATCTGAGGGAACCACTCAGGAGGAAGGACATTGGTTGTGAAAGTGACTCGACTGGATACTATTGGCCCCACTCCCTCTAGGACGTGGAGAACTTCGCAAAGAATGCCCGAGATGCCAAGAGTACATGCCCCTGCAGCGCTACCTGCCAGAGGAGTGACTTCGATCACCTCTCCATGGCCTTTCGTGTAGTGGGGACTAGACTTGATTGGCCCATTCCCAGCGGCTAGAGGAGGGGCAAAGTTCATGGTCATAGCAGTCGACTACTTCACAAAATGGGTCGAAGCAGAGGCCTTGGCAACCATCATCGCCCGAGCCATCATAGAGTTCTTGTGGAGGTCGATAGTATGCCAGTTTGTTATTCCCCAAAGCTTCATATCGGATAATGGGAGACAATTTGATTGATCACACTACCGAGAATGGTGCGCAAAGCTAGGGATTAAGGTCAAGTACTCTTCGCTGGGACACCCGTAATTCAACAGCCAAGCCGAGGCAACCAACAAAACTCTATTGTCCACCTTAATAAAAAGTTGGGGGTTCATAAAGGAGGATGGAGTGAAGAACTTTTGGGGGGTATTGTGGGCATATCGGATGACTGCCAGGACTCCCACTAGAGAGACTCCCTTTGCCCTCACCTACGGAAGTGAAGTGGTGATACCCGTGAAGGTAGGGATGCCCACATAGGACCAGCACTTCAACTCGAGGTCAATGACGAAAGATTGAAATAAAGCCTAGATCTCCTAGAAGAAAGACGAGAAGAAGTCGCAGTGCAGACGACGAGCAATAAAAGGAGACCTGGTGCTATAACCGACCAGGGTGGCCACCCAGGTGGAGGGGAAGTTGGGGCCGCAATGGGAAGGCCCGTACGTGGCAACAATCAATAGGCCTGGTTCCTATCGCCTCAAAGACGGTCAAAGCCATGAACTCCACCGTCTGTGGAAAGCCGAGCTCTTGAAGTGGTACTTCGCCAAGGGATCACGGATGTTATCCATGAATGAAGCCAATGTATGGATGTTCGCCTCAAACTCGCTGAATTGTCAAAACTAGAAACCAGTAAAGCTGAGTCCCTAGACTCATCACGGGGTTAAGGTTGGGCCCATAGCATCCCGAGCTCTGTCCACATGGCTTTTCGGAGACAAGTCCCTAGACTTACCGAGTCCCTAGAGTCCAGCAAAGCCGAGTCCCTAGACTCATTGCGCGGTTAAGGTCGGGCCTAGAGCATCCTGAGCTCTGCCTATATGGCCTCTCAGATACAAGTCCCTAGACTTTCCGAGCCCGTGCCCAGCAAAGTTGAGTCCCTAGACTCGCCGCGAAGTTGTCCACATGGCCTCTTTGATACAAGTCCCTAGACTTGTCGAGCCTCGTGTCCAGCAAAGTCAAGTTCCTAGACTCACCGCGGGGTTGCCCACATGGCCTCTCGGATACGAGTCCCTAGACTTGTCGAGTCTCGTGTCAAGCAAAGCCGAGTCCCTAGACTCACTGTAAGGTTGCCCACATGGCCTCTCAGATACGAGTTCCTAGACTTGTCGAGCCTTGTGTCCAACAAAGCTAAGTCCCTAGACTCGTAGCGTGGTTAAGTCCGGGCAAGAGCATCTCGAGCTCTGCCCAAATGGTCTCTCGGATACAAGTCTTTAGACTTGTTAAGCCTCGTGTCTAGCAAAGCCGAGTCCCTAGACTCGCCGCGGAGTTTCTCACATGGCCTATTGGATACAAGTCTCTAGACTTGTCAAGCCTTGTGTCCAGCAAAGCTGAGTCCCTAGACTAGCAGCGGGGAGCCACAGACCATCCCGAACTTTGCCCACATGGCCTCTCGGATACAAGTCCCTACTTGCTGAGCCTCGTGTTTGTCCAACAAAGCCGAGTCCTTAGAGTCAGAGCAGGGTTGCCCACATGGCCTCTTGGATACAAGTTCCTAGACTTGTCGAGCCTCGTGTCCAGCAAAGTCGAGTCCCTAGAGTCATCGTGGGGTTGCCCACATGGCCTCTAGGATATAAGTTCCTAGACTTGCCGAGTCTCGTGTCCAGAAAATAGAGTCCCTAGAGTCGCCGCAAGGTTGCCCACATGGCCTCTCGAATACAAGTCCCTAGACTTGTCGAGCCTTATGTCCAGTAAAGCCAAGTCCCTAGAGTTACCATAGGGTTGCCCACATGGCCTCTCAGATACAAGTCCCAAGACTTGCCGAGTTGCGTGTATGGTAAAGCCGAGTCCCTAGACTCCTGCGGGGTTAAGGCTGGGCCCAGAGCATCCCAAGGTCTAACTTAGATTCAAATCTCTAGACTAAGAAAAAAATAAAAAGCATGAAAGAACAAGGAAGTACACAAGCAAAAAAAAAAAAAAAAAGTATATACATAAAAGTCAAAGTTACATCATAAAGGGAAGCCTATTACAAAAAAGAAAAGAAAAGAGGAGAAGCAACAAAGGGGCTTGAAGCCCATACAATCATGATTACTAGGGCAGAGGGGGAGCGCCTGGGAAGATTGGAAGCATCCCTACCTTCCCAAGGGTCTTGACGAATGCATAAGCCTGAGGGTTCGGTTTAAGGGAGGCCAGACAGAGTGTTGAGATCTATCCCTAGGTGCTCTCATAGATGGTCTTGTAGCCACTCGAGGCCCTTAGCCATATCCCCAAGTCGCGTTTCGAATGGCCTGGGTGTTTTGGATCTGGGACCTGATCTCCCCCAAGTACTTGACACTGGCCTCCCGATTGGACTCCATGGACGAGATTTGAGTGTCTAGAGCCAAGATAGTGTTCGTCCCATTAACCAACTTGACTTCGAAACTACGGGCCAGAGCCTCACTTCATTGTGCCCGTGCCTTTTGGCGTCGAACTTCCCGAACAAGCGAGAAGTACCTTGACAACAACTTTGAGGGTTGCCTAGCAGCCGAGGCCTACTCTGAGCCATCTAATCCTTCTCTTCTCAAAGCACTAGAAGCCCCCTCCAGGCCGACTGCAGCACCTCCTCACTCCTTTTTAATCCCTCTGGGCATCGGCATGCTCGTCCCAAAGATGTTTTCACTCCAAGGTAACCTGGGAGATCTCCTCCTTGGCCCTCGATTAACTGCTTTAGCATGGTTTTCTTCCATTTAAGCTTTTGGCTCTTCTCCTTTAGAAGCCTATGACTTTCCTTCAAAGCCTCCAAGTCCTCGATCAGCCCGTCACGTTCTAGGGAGAGGACCTTAACCTTCCAATTTGCCTTGCGAATCTCCAAGCGGGTGAGAAAAGCTAGGGACCGAAGCACCCTGTTCTCCTCCTCAAGCTCCCCATGCTCTTCAACAATGACGCCCACCAATTAGTCCACGACCTGCAGTATAAGGAACTATTAGAAGGAGAAAGGGAAATGACCCATGGGACGAGCTGAGTACATGGGCAAAGAGAGGCCTTAGTTTTTGGGCCTCCTGCTCGATTGCCTCAGCCCGGGCCCTCTCAAATCTCAAAGTCTGGCAAGCGGTCTAGCTTGCCCCCGCTTCGGTACAGGAGGAAAGGGTGGCACCCTACAACTGCAATGAAGGCCTTGGCACGTCCTGGGCAGACTCCAAGGAAGGACTCGGCGCTGGGGGCTTTTGGTACATCATCAACGAGACCCGAGGAGGGTTATTCAGTTGTCAAGGGCCCCTCGTCAATCACAGGCCAAACTTTCCCCTCGGTTGAGCCCGAATCGCTCGTCGAGGAAGTTTGCTTGGATACCCCTTCCAGAGAAGTAAGATAGGAGTTCACCTTCGACTTTGGGGAGGAGCGCGTGGAAGGCAACGGGATCGACACACGATCATCACTTAACTCCACAATGAAGGGGAGCTCAGGCATGCCTTCTCCCTATCATCGGGCCTCAGGACTGCAGAGGATGAGAGAGCCTCTGCCCCAATTCTTGGGGAAATAGAGGGAGCAGTGTCTTCCTGACCAGCCATATCTGGGATAGGAGGAGAGGCTGGAGATCCCGTTGTGGCCAATGGAAGAATAAGGAGAACGGCCTCCTGTGCGAGTGTCTGTATGAAGGACACGAGCGACTCCAAAATCGGGGCCCCTGGAAGGCAGGTTTGATGAAGGTGTTGAAGATGGCGACCTGGAGAATGTCGTCATCTTCCTCATCCCCGACAACGAACTCCGAGGAATAGACGACGAGGCGAACGTTGAGCATTTCGCCCCCGGGAAAGAAGTAGTCCCCAAGTAGAGGGAACTGGGATCTCTAGGCCCTCGGGCCGCTCTCGCTGGGACCCCTCGGCCTTGTTTCTTCTTGACACCCCCTTGTGAGGAGAAGGGGGTCTGGTCCCTTCGACTTCGCACCAGAAGCGCCTTCTCCCCTTTGGGATCCCATTGCCTTGCTTTGGGGAACTCCACCATCTTCGTTGCAATCCAGAATGTTGTCATCTTCCTTCTCCTTGACAATGAACTACGACGAATAGAAGACGAGGCAAACATTGAGCGTTTCACCCCCGGGAAAGAAGTAGTCCCTAAGTAGAGGGAACTGGGATCTCTAGGCCCTCGGGCTGCTCACGCTGGGACCGCTTGACCTTGTTTCTTCTTGACCCCCCTTGTGGGGAGAAGGGGGTCTGGTCCCTCCGACTTCGCACCAGTAAGCACCTTCTTCCCTTTGGGATCCCATTGCCTCGCTTTGGGGAACTCCACCAACTTCGTTGCAATCCACCTTTAGCCACTTCCCCTTGCTGTGAGTCGAGAAAGGATTAGGGTGACGCTTTTGTCCTTGAGGCGATGAGGGGTAACTCAAGAAGTCCCGACCAAGCACGTACGAGCGGTCGGGAGTGGTCAAATAACTTCTAGTGTTGACGTCGGACAGCACTGCATCAATCTCTGTATCATGAGGATTGGCCGATACCTAAGACCCAAGATAGCATTGTCGCTATCCTAGCCTCCTTATTCCTGGATAGTGTAATGGACAGGCTCTTGGAGAGAGGGACGTATGACCAAATGGCCAGAATAGGATACTCCTAGTGGACCTCTTCTCCTTCTGGGTACTCTCATCTCGAGTTTGAGACGAAGAACTTTTAGGACCAGTCCTTGATGTGCATGTGGTGTGACTCAAGGCTGGCGATATGCCTCCCAGCCGTACATGCTCGGAACCCGCACAAACTCCTGTTGAGGCGTAGCACACAGTACACCGATAAAAACACCCAAGTCATTAGGTCTGGGTACTCCTCGAGATTGGAGCTGAGCACCCTTTGGTAGATAATGCATCTGGCCATCAGGAGTCGCCAGGCTTTCTGATGGAGTTGCGCAAGGGCCAACCCCAAAAAGTTGAGAACGTCGCGAATGAGGCGACATAATTGGAGGTGAAGCCCGTACGCGAACATGGGGGTAGAGTGCCATGTGGGCCGCCATTTTGTTAGAGTCCACGACGAATTCTTGATGCCCTGGGACCTCCAGAATAGCTGATGCAGGGATGTTTTACTTCTCCCTGAATGCCTGGAGGTCATCGGAGGAGACCAACAACTCCTAACTCTTCCTGGCAAAGTACAAAGGTTTAGTGCTGGATGAACTTTTCGGGATCATGGGAAGGATTGAAAACGGCGGTGAAAGTGATGAAGTAAGGCATGGAAAGCTCAAGGGGCAAGGGAGACCATGATGACGAAGATCTTAAAGAAGGTGAGAGACAACAATGGTGGAAATGAGAAGGGAGGGAGCCCTATATAGTGTGGGGCATGCAATGAGGCAACGGAAATCGAGGCATCGCTGATGACGCAGGTGAATGGCCTCGTGAAGCACAATCGACTTAAGTCTGCATAGACGTGGAAAGCCACATCAGGCACGTGGGAGCATGGACCAATGCGCGGCACGGGACGTGGGAGACCCTCTATCAAATCAACCAGTGGGGAGTTGGAAGGTCCACGAAACCAAGGCGACATAAAAATTAATGACGTGGGTAGGTGGCCTCGTGGAACCCAACCGACATGAATCCGTGCAAACGTGGGAAGTCCATGTCGGGCGTGTAAAAGGCACAGGCCAATGCACGGCGCGGAACATGGGGAGGCACCCCCACCAAATCCAACTGTCGAGAAGTTGGAGAGAAAATGGAAGTCGAGGTGCCCTCAAGCATTAATGACGGGGACAACAATCGCAAGGTACATGCCCGAGGAAGGTGCAGCGAGGACGTTTTGAATTCCCACCACACGTGTGTGCTTGAAATTCACGGGGTACTGTGAGGGGAGTAATCCCTAGGGCCGAGTCGGGCTTGTTCTAGGGCCCAAGTACAAGGGGTGGGCCGGGCCAGGTTGGCCCGGTAGGAGAAGTAGTCAAGCAACACGTATTGGCCAGAGGCTGGAAGGCAGAATTGTCCAACGCCGCTACTGGAGGATAGCCCTAGCGCGTGAGCTCAAGGACAGTCCCTGTCCCTGAACCTCGACATCTGGACAGGCTTAAAGAATGGATGCTTTTGATCGAGGTCACCCTTCATTTAATAAAGGGCAAAAATGGGCACGCCACGACAATGAGTCACACCGCATTTAATGAAGTTTGAGGCTAGGCACACCACGGCGTGCCCCCTTGGTTGTTAGTGGTCACCACGATCAAGTTTGGCAAGTCTGTTGCATAACAGGGAACTGGCAGGGACACACAACCCAAATACGGAGTAATACATCCACAATCTCCTTCCCAAGGATTGCCCCCGACCAGGTATATATACCCCCTCCCTTAGCGAGGGGAGGAGTTTAGACACTTTTGATACTTAAGATTTCATAATCCTCACAAGGAGTCAAAATTAGAAGGGACTTAGAGTAGGCGTAGGAGTCAGAGTAGGAGTAGTAGTAGGAGTAGGAGTAGAAGTAGGAGTAGGAGTAGGAGTTGGTGGAGGAGGAGGAGAAGGAGGAGGAGTAGATGAAGGATGAAGAGAAGATGAAGAGCGTAGAGGAGGAGGGAGAATGGAGTTGGAGTAAACGTAGCAGTCATAGTCAAAGTCAGAGTTGGAGTAGGAGGAGGAGGAGGAAGAGGAGGAAAAGCAGAAGAAGAAGGAGAAGAAGTAAATGAAGGAGTAGAAGATGAAAATGAAGACGACGACGATGGAGAATGGGAGAAGATGAAAAAAATGAAGGAAAAAATTTATAATTTTTAGGTTAATAAAATAGTCTTAAATAGTCCAAATGGAAAATTACTGAAGCAATGAGTACGTTATACTAAAAAAAAAACATAATTTTAAAAGTAAACGTTGATAAATAAATTGTCCCTTATGGAAGCTATCAGAATGTTGGACGCGACAGCTATAGTAAAATTCATGCACGAAGCTTCGTATATGATCTAACAAAAGTATATAAATATGTTCTTTGTCATAGATATTGTCTGCAATGCAATGCAATGCAAAAAAAAAAAAAAAAGAGTAATTGCTCTGCAAAATAGTGTACATGTATTAAAAACAAAAACCTATACAGCTTGGTGACCATTAATTGGAGTTCCTCCAAGAATAGTTTCAATGAAGTAAATAATACATAAAGATAAATAGAGAGAAAATGATAAAGCACTGCTAAATAGTAATAGACAATACCTTTGCATGCTTGTAGATGTTCAAACTGAGTTCCTCCTACATATAGTTTCAATCGCAACACACACATATACAACTACACGCACACGCAAACAAGCACACGCACACACCCAATGACCTACAAGCACCCATGCACATGCACACCCAAAGCCAAAGTAAATTTCTTGGATCTATCTATCTAAATAAGAAAAATCCAAGAATAAGTTGAGAAGAAGAACAAGAAAACTTCCGAGGATCCAGAGAAATAAAGGAAATGATAAGAGAAGAATACGAGTAGGAAAGAAGGCAAAGAAGGCATAAGAGAGAGAGATGATGAATTAGACAAAGAAGATAAGAGATGAAGATGAGGAGAAGGCGAATAAGAGAGAGTATGGAGTTGGAGTAGGAGTATGAGTGAGAGTAGAAGTATGGGTAAGAGTCAAAGGATGAGGAGGAGCCAGAAGCAGAAGGAGAAGAAGCAGAGGAAGAACGAGAAGAAGATGAAAAGTAGGAGAAGGCGAATAAAAGGGAGAAGGGAGACAGAGTAGGTGTAGGAGTAAGAGTAGGCGTAGCTGTTGGAGGAGGAGGAGGAGGAAAAGTTGAAGCTGAAGAAGTAGAGGAAGGAGGAGGAGGAGAAGAAGATGACGATGAAGACAATGGAGAATGAGAGAACATGAGAAAAATGAAAGAAAAATTAGAATTTTTAGATTAATAAAATAAATATTAATATTCCCTAGTAAATGAAAAATTATTGAAGCAGACTACGTTATACAAAAAAATAACATAATTTCAGAAATAACAATGATAAAAAATTATACCTTATTGAAGCCATTAGAATGTTGGACAGAATATTGGACAAGACTACTCTAGCAAAATTTATGCACCTTCGTATATGATAGAACAAATGCCAAAAAATATGTTCCTTGTCATTATTTTCTGTAATGGAGGGGAAAAAAAAAGCAATTGCTTTGTAGAAAAAGCACATCTAGAGCCTGATTACAACTAATTGGAGTGTTCCTCCAAGATAAAGTTTCAACTGAATAAATAACACACATAAAGATAAATAGAAATAGAAAATGAGAAAGCACTGGTAAAATGTAAGAGAAAATACCTTTGCATTAGAACTTGTAGATGTCCAAGTTGAGTTCCTCCTACATACAATTTCAATCGAATACCACACACAACCGCACACACATGCGAACAAGCACGCACACTCACCCACCCACCCAACAAATACACGAACACACACCTTGCACATGCACTCACACTCACACCCAGACCCCCACACCCAAATCCAAAGCAAAATGAAGAGGAGGGGAGGAAAATGTAAAGAAATGAGAGTAGGGAGTTGGAGCAGGAGCAAGAGTTAGAGGAGGAGTTGGAGGAGGAGTTGGAGGAGAAGGTGGTGGAAGGATGAGAAGAAGATGAAAAGAATACGTAAAAGAGTGAGAAGGGAGTTAGAATCAGAGTTTGAGTAGGAGGAGGAGGAGGAGTTGGAGGAGGAGGAGGAGGAAGAGGAGGTGGTGGAAAGGTGTGAAGAAGATGAAGAGAATGCATAGAAGAGTGAGAAATGAGTTGGAGTAAGAGTCAGAGTTAGAGTAGGAGTAGGAGTACGAGGAAGAGGAGGGAGTTGGAGGAGGAAGGATGAGGAGGTGGTGGAAGGATGAGAAGAAGAAGACAAAGAGAATGCGTAGAGGAGTGAGAAGGGAGTTGGAGTAGGTGTAGGAGTCGGAGTCAGAGTAGGAGTGAGAGTTGTAACACCCCGTATTTTAGTGTATTTTTACTGAAGGATTATTTTTATTTGTTCAAAAATTTATTCTCTTATTTTAAGTTTATCAGATTTTTAGTGGGTTTATTTTTATGATTTTTAGTTTGTGAAAAATTAAATTTGATATGTTTCCATAATATTAATTACTGTTATGCATTTAAATCTCTCTTTATTTTAAATTAATTGATTGTTGGATTTAAATATTTTATTTTCATTTTATCATTACGTTTAAATTATTTTAATTGAGATGCTGTTTTAAAATCATTTTCGTTGGATCATTTTTTGTGACCCAAGATGTGGGGATTGGACCTCATTTCTTTCCCTCCATTTTTCTTTTTCCCTTTTCTTTTCTTTTCTTTTTCTCTTTCTTTTCTCTCCTCTCTCTCTCTCTCTCTTCCCGCGCGGCCTTGCTCCCCTCTCTCCCCGTCCGTTTCTCTCTTCTCCCAGCCTAGCCGCCGCGCGCAGTCGTGCACCTCACCACCCCTCCCATCAGCTTCCCCACCGGCCGGCGACCACCTCCCTCTATTTCCAACTCCTCCATCGCTGCCGATAGCCCCCACGCACCACACCAAGTCGCGGTGCTCTCTTCACTCTAGTGCCGCAGTCGCGCCACCACCGGCCACTATTTCTTCACCACTTCATCCTCGACCTCCTAGCAACCCAATGCACCCAACCCCAGCTCCAATCCGTCATCGGTGAAGCCTATCTATCTCCATCTCCGATTTCGACATTTTTGGCCTAAAACCGTCCTCTACGCCACCACCCACAGCAAACCACCATCACCACTAGCTTCACTGACCTCTCTAGGCCCTATCCTATCAATTTCGGGTCTTAGTTTGTCCCCATTCAAAAGTGAGTATTTGAGACCCACGGTCACAGTGTATTTTACACTGTTACGTTGCTGTGTCGCCACCTTTTGTAGCTCCATGATCCTTCGAAAATTATTATATAGCACTGTAAGTATTTTTCCAAATAACTATCGTGATTTAAATATATTTTTGCACTAACTCAAATTATTGTGATCTGGTTGGACATGCCGGACTGAGTCCGAGGAGTTCGGGGGTCGGATGGATTGTGGACGGAGTTGTGTGTTTGGTTGGTATTGTGAATTGTTGGTTGTTGGTTGTTGGTTTTGGTGTTGTTCATGCACATGGCATATTGCACGCATGATCATGTTTGTAAAGGAAACTGGATTTTCGTGTACATGCATTCATGTTCATGTGTTTCATGAAAACTGGATTTTCATGTGTTAAAGGATTTTGGGTGCGTGTGTATCACGACCCCAAGCCGAGATGGGGTATTATCACGGTGGAGCTCCTCTGGTCACTCGGGAGCGGAATATACTGAGTGACGTCCCCTAGATTGTTGCTTGGCGACGATGGGATCGGACGAGATAGTCTCGTGCCGACTCCGTGGCCCCTCTGCTAGTGGGGGCTAGAGGATGCTTGGCCACGAAGGCGCTGGGCGCGGAACTGGGCATCGCTCATTGGGTAGTGGGTGCTTGGACACGAACGCGCCGGGCGCGGAACTGAGCATCACTACGAAGTCAGGACGTGTGGATGATCTCTAGGGGAGATCATGGTGCATAGGTTAATGGAATAATGAGCTGTTTTCTGGAAAAATAGCGTGTGTTGATTTAAATGATTTTATATGATTCATTTTCTGGGAAAATGAGGTTTTATTGATTTGGGTCATTTTCTGGAAAAATGACGGAGTATTATTTTTGGGCCAAAATGAGATTTTGACGTGTGTTGAAAATATCTATTTTCGGAGAAAATAATATTTTTGGATCTAAGGCATATTTCATCATATGCATGCATGTTGGTCGCATTAATGTATTTTTTTATCTCGTAGTTGTTTGGTCTATACTTACCTGCGGTACCATTTTGTGGTAACGCAGATTTCGATGCAGATGAGGCTGAGGGTGAGCCTGAGGATTCGGCTCCGCCCGAGGAGTGATCTGGAATCACTCGTTTTGGTTTGAGACTTGTAAACTATTTATTTTGGATGACTGTATAATTTTTAAACCTTTTTACTGATTGTTTAAATTGTATTAACCATTCTGGTACTTAGTTGACTTAATTATCTGCTGTATTATTTATTGTACACTGTTGCATGTACACACACTTGGTACTATCGTTGGGATGTGTGACCCTGTTGTCACCATCCTGGGGTCTCGATTCCCGTGTCTCCTTACATGGGTGTCGGGGGCGCCACAGGTGGTATCAGAGCAGTTCGGCTCCGGGTAAAACCACATGTCCCATAGGTGGAGTACCAGAAAGTTTTAAATTTGTGATTTGAAATTATTTGGTTTGAAATATGTTATTTTAATGGTTTTAATTTATTTATGTTTTTATATTTTGTTGGTTTTATTTATTTTATTGTATACTACTTGTTTGTTTATTTTATATTATTTGTTTTATTTTATGGCAGGTTATTTTATTTTATTTATTTATTTATTAATTATTTTATTGTGCACTACTTCATTTATTTTATTCATTTTATCTTATGATATTTTATTATTGGTTTTATTCATTTTGTTGTATATTATTTATTTTATGGAATTTTATTTTATTTTGTTTTGTTCGGAGTTGAAAAGCGGGTTAAGAGTTGTGCTATGGCAGGAAGATGGTACGATTGTGAATGTCATTGTTAGACTTGAACACTTAGTGTAGTAGGCCTGAACTCTTGGCAACTGGTTTGTTTTAATATCGAGGCTTGAAGGGAACGGCATGATCTGGGTGAACTCTTTGGAGTAAGAACTCAAGTCGCAACTGAGGTGGGAAATAGTTTTAAATCGCTTAGGTTAATTGAGGTCTTAGCCTCCGTAGAAATTATGTAGTGAGTTTATGGAGTAGGAGGTTGTAAGTTCAATGAATTCCAAGGTTAGATTTTTGAGAAGGTCACCTATGGTTTGAGGCCTCATAGCTTTTAGGAAATAAGTTTATTGGATTTAAGGTGGTAGGTTCAACAAGCAATTGAGGGATTACTTAGATTAGAAGTTTTCGATCTTGTCGACCTTGATAAGCAATTTGGTAACATTTGGAGTTTTAGAATTTACAAGTTTTATAAGGTGAATGTTTTAGAATTAAGGTCATTGATCTTCAAGATTTCAGGAAATGATTCTTATCTGGTTTAAGGTTTTAGAATTGCAGAGTTGAAGGACTGAATTAAATAGGATTGATCTGAGTTGAGTTATTGATATGAGAATTTTTTAGGAGAGAACTTCTTTGGAGATGGAAGGTAATGATCTAGTTTGTGTATTTTTTGAGGATTGAAGATGTTGATCTAGTTCAGATAATGATTGTTTTTAGTTCAAGGTTATAGTGACAGGTTGAAGATTTAATCTATATCAATTTCAAGGAATAATAGATGGTGCGGACGTAGGAAATGATTCTTGTTGATTTCGAGGATATAGGCCCAGATGATGGAAATGGTAGTGACAGATCACTTGCACATTTGGAGGATTATTGGTTCTGGCTAAGTGTGCATGAGATCGATGCGTAGTAGTGGTGAGTGTGTATGCATTTCGGAGAGTACATGGGTCCTTGTCTCATTTTTGGCTTGGAAGAAGTGCCTTGGATAGGTGTTGAAGATGAATAAATACAATAGTATTAAATTCAAGAGATTTTGGTTTGGAGTTTTTGGTGAGTCAATCGGAGTGTGTAGTCGAAACGGATTACTCAATGGAATGATGGTTGACAATAATTATTGTGATTATCTATAGGAATTAATTGTGACTTGAGGTTACCTAGGAATTTAAATTTTGAGGTTATACTTTCTTTGGAGATTGAGCATCCAGTTGGTTGAATTAAGGACATTGTTATTTAACTTGAAGAGAGATTGATGGGTCGTCATGTTTGGTGTATGATAAGTTCTTGGAAGTTGAAGCTTAGGCATTAGCGATGAATAATATGATCAAGTATGTGAGTTAATCAAGCATTAGGATCCTTGGGTGATTTGCATTGGCTTTTGGTGGATTGATGATTTGAGCAATATGGCTTGCCTTGAGGTTTAATAGTGATGTGCTATTGAAGGAACTAGTCGTACTAATACTAGCTTATAGGAGTAGAAGTAGGTGGGCGAGTTATCAAATAGGTTTTGATAATGTTTTGGTGAAGTCAATGATGGTTCGTAATGAGTTTAGTCACCGCTAGAGTAGATGTTATTCTGAATGTCGGTGATGAGCTTTTGGGTTTAGATTATTGGATAGAAGTTTATAGGTGCTCTTTTTGGTTGGTCGGGTTGGAATCGAATTTTTTGAAGGTATGTTCCTTATCGTAGATGAGACGGATATATTTTGGGTTGAGCTTGCTTATTTTCAATTTGGGATGCTGAGGTTGGTTTTCTGTCTATGATCATAGATGTATTTTGCGGAATATTGATTTTGATCAAGGCAGCAGGAGTTAATTGAGGAATATGAGTGATAACTCCTGGTTTTGGAAAAAAGAGTATTTTCTACCAAAATATGGTAAGAGTTTTCTAGTTAGTAGGTATGGGGTCACCTTGTACTTGATGGTACTAGTTTTTATGAGGATATAAATTTTATGCATGTGGCGAATTATCAGAGTGTGCAGCAGAAGCGTGATATTTGTGGTTGTAGTTAGGAGTTCGGATTTTGTGCTGATCTTGAGGAATTAGTGGTGACTTGAATTTTTAGATGATGCTTGTAGTTGGAGATTAATCTTTTGGTTGTGCAATTTGTTATTGATGGTTAATCTTGGAAATGGCCATTAGGTTACCAAATGTAGAATTCAATGGAGGTTTAGAAGTTGTAGCATAGGAGCTGATTGAGGTTAGCATGGATTATTGTATGGAGCTATTGATCATTGGAATTTTCTGGATATTGTATTAAGGTTCTTGTGGAAAATAAGATTTTGGTTAGCATAGTCATCTAGGAATACTGGTCGTGATGTGCCGCTGGAGGACTAATACGAGTATGTTGGATATCGCCATAATTTTTTTTTTCGAAATGTGCCACGTGCCGTCAAGTTAAAGCTGAACATCAAAGACCTGCTGGTAGGCTTCAACCTCTCCCTATTCCTGAGTGGAAGTGTGATGATATTTCTATGGATTTTGTTGTGGGTTTGCCGAGAACTCTTAGTAGAAAGAACTCAGTTTGGGTGATAGTTGATCGGTTGACCCAGAGTGCCCATTTCTTGCCCATTAATAACACTGACTCTTTGGGTAAGTTGACTCGGTTGTATGTTAAGGAGATAGTACGTTTGTACGGAGTGCCCAAGAGTATCGTGTCAGATCGGGACCCTCGGTTCACGTCCCATTTTTGGAAGAGTTTGCAGGCAGCTTCAGGCACTAAGTTGAAGTTTAGTACTACATGTCTCCCTCGAACAAATGGTCGATCAGAGCGTACTATTCAGACTCTTGAGGATATGTTGCGGTCTTGTGTCATGGAATTTCAGGAGAGTTGGGAGAATCATCTGCTGCTAATTGAGTTTGCTTATAATAACAGTTTTCATTCCTCCATTCAGATGGCCCCGTATGAAGTTTTGTATGGGAGGAAGTGTAGATCACCGTTGTGTTGGGATGAAGTTGGCGAAAGTAAATTGATTGGGCCTGAGATAATTCAAGAAATGAAGGATCAAGTTCAATTTATAAGGACTAAAATGGCGGAAGCCCAAAGTCGCCAAAAGAGTTATGCAGATACAAGGAGAAGAGACTTATCATTTGAGATAAGTGATTGGGTTTACCTTAAAGTCTCTCCGATGATGGGGGTTAAGCTCTTTGGCAAGAAGGGAAAGTTTAGTACGAGGTATGTTGGTCCTTTCCAGATTATAGAGAAAGTTGGGCTAGTTGCTTATAGAGTTGCCCTGCCAGATTATTTTGGGGATGTCCATGATGTGTTCCATGTATCGTCTTTGAAGAAGAGTTGTGGACAGCTAGAGCCGCGTTTTGTCAACCCTGAACGCATTGAACTTCAGTCTAATCTTACTTATGAAGTTGCCCCGACGCAGATTGTGGATGAGAAAGAGCAAAGGTTAAGGTCTAAGACAATACCTTTGGTGAAGGTGTCATGGGCGATCCGTCAGGTCAGGATTTCTCTTGGGAGAGAGAAGCTGTCATGAGGGAGCAATATCCGTATTTATTTGGTTGACTGGCGGTATGTTTCTTAAGTCTGCTCTTGGTTGAATCTTATTCCTGTCTTAGTTTAATGTTGACCTTGCCAATTTCGAGGACGAGATTTTTTTAAGGGGGAGGATGTAACACCCCGTATTTTAGTGTATTTTTATTAAAGGATTATTTTTATTTGTTCAAAAATTTATTCTCTTATTTTAAGTTTATCAAATTTTTAGTGGATTTATTTTTATGATTTTTAGTTTGTGAAAAATTAAATTTGATATATTTCCTTAATATTAATTACTGTTATGCATTTAAATCTCTCTTTATTTTAAATTAATTGATTGTTGGATTTAAATATTTTATTTTCATTTTATCATTATGTTTAAATTATTTTAATTGAGATGCTGTTTTAAAATCATTTTCGTTGGATCATTTTTTGTGACCCAAGATGTGGGGATTGGACCTCATTTCTTTCCCTCCATTTTTCTTTTTCCCTTTTCTTTTCTTTTATTTTTCTCTTTCTTTTCTCTCCTCTCTCTCTCTCTTCCCGCGCAGCCTTGCTCCCCTCTCTCCCTGCCCGTTTCTCTCTTCTCCCAGCCCAGCCGCCGCGCGCAGCCGTGCACCTCACCGCCCCTCCCATCAGCTTCCCCATTGGCAGGCGACCACCTCCCTCCGTTTCCAGCTCCTCCATCGCTGCCGATAGCCCCCACGCACCACACCAAGCTGCGACGCTCTCTTCACTCTAATGCCGCAGTCGCGCCACCACCGACCACTATTTCTTTACCACTTCATTCTCGACCTCCTAGCAACCCAATGCACCCAACCCCAGCTCCAATCCGTCATCGGTGAAGCCTATCTATCTCCATCTCCGATTTCGACATTTTTGGCCTAAAACCGTCCTCTACGCCACCACCCACAGCAAACCACCACCACCACTAGCTTCACCGACCTCTCTAGGCCATATCCTATCAATTTCGGGTCTTAGTTTGTCCCCATTTAAAAGTGGGCATTTGAGACCCACGACCACAATGTATTTTACATTGTTACGTTGCTGTGTCGCCACCTTTTGTAGCTCCATGATCCTTCAGAAATTATTATATAGCACTGTAAGTATTCTTCCAAATAACTATCGTGATTTAAATATATTTTTGCACTAACTCATATTATTGTGATCTGGTTGGACATGCCGGACTGAGTCTGAGGAGTTCGGGGGTCGAATGGATTGTGGACGGAGTTGTGTGTTTGGTTGGTATTGTGAATTGTTGGTTGTTGGTTTTGGTGTTGTTCATGTACATGGCATATTGCACGCATGATCATGTTTGTAAAGGAAACTGAATTTTCGTGTACATGCATTCATGTTCATGTGTTTCATGAAAACTGAAATTTCATGTGTTAAAGAATTTTGGGTGCGTGTGTATCACGACCCTAAGTCGAGATGGTGTATTATCTCGGTGGAGCTCCTCTGGTCACTCGGGAGCGGAATATACTGAGTGACGTCTCCTGGATTGTCGCTGGGCGACGATGGGATCGGACGAGATGGTCTCGTGCCGACTCCGTGGCCCCTCTGTTGGTGGGGGCTAGATGATGCTTGGCCACGAACGCGCTGGGCACGGAACTGGGCAACGCTCGTTGGGTAGTGGGTGCTTGTCCACGAATGCGTTGGGCACGGAACTGAGCATCGCTACGAAGCCAGGACGTGCGGATGATCCCTAGGGGAGATCATGGTGCATTAGTTAATGGAATAATGGGCTGTTTTCTGAGAAAATAGCGTGTGTTGATTAAAAGGATTTTATGTGATTCATTTTCTGGGAAAATGAGGTTTTATTGATTTGGGTCATTTTCTGGAAAAATGACGGAGTATTATTTTTGGGCCAAAATGGGATTTTGGCGTGTGTTGAAAATATTTATTTTCGGAGAAAATAGTATTTTTGGATCTAAGGCATATTTCATCATATGCATGCATGTTGGTCGCATTAATGTATTTTTTATCTCGTAATTGTTTGGTCTATACTTACATGTGGTACCATTTTGTGGTAACGCAAATTTCGATGTAGATGAGGCTGAGGGTGAGCCTGAGGATTCGGCTCCACCCGAGGAGTGATCTGGGATCACTCGTTTTGGTTTGAGACTTGTAAAATATTTATTTTGGATAACTGTATAATTTTTAAACCTTTTTACTGATTGTTTAAATTGTATTAACCATTTTGGTACTTAGTTGACTTAATTATCCGCTGCGTTGTTTATTGTACACTGTTGCGTGTACACACACTTGGCACTATCGTTGGAATGTGTGACCCTGTTGTCACCATCCTGGAGTCTCGATTCCCGTGTCTCTTTACATGAGGGTCGGGGGCGACACAGGAGTAGGAGTAGGAGTAGGAGGAGGAAGGATGAGATGAAGATGATGAGCGTGGAAGGAAGAAGGGAGTTGGAGTAAGCATAGTAGTCAGAATCGAAGTTGGAGTTGGAGTAGGAGGAGGATGAGGAAGGAGGAAGAGAAGAGGCAGAAACATAAGGAGAAGAAGTAAATGAAAGAGTAGAAGAAGAAGATGACGAAAATGAAGACAACGACGACAACGGAGAACGGGAGAAGATGAAAAAAATGAAGGAAAAAATTTATAATTTTTAGTTTAATAAAATAATCTTAAATAGTTATACTAAAAATGAACATACTTTTAAAAGTAAACATTGATAAATAAATTGTACCTTATTGAAGTCTTCAGAATGTTGGATGCAGCTGTAACAGTAAAATTCATTCACAAAGCTTATTATATGATGGAACAAAAGTAAAAAAATATGTTCCTTGTCATAGATATTGTCTATAATGCAAAAAACAAACAAAAAAAGTAATTGTTTGCAAAATAGTGTACATTTATTAAAAAAACACCTATACTGCCTGGTGACCTCTAATTGGAGTTCCTCCAAGATATAGTTTCAACTGAGTAAATAATACACACAAAGATAAATAGAGAGAGAAAATGATAAGCACTGCTAAACAGTAATAGACAATACATTTGCATGCTTGTAAAACTTGTAGATGTACAAGCTGAGTTCCTCCTACATATAGTTTCAATCGAATACAACACACACACATACACAACCACACGCAAACAAGCACACACACTCAACGAATGACCCACACGCATACGCACCCATGCACATGCACTCACAACCACACCCAAACCCAAAGCCAAAGGAAATTTCTTAGATGTATCTATCTAAATAAGAAATATCCAAGAATAAGTTGAGAAGAAGAACAAGAAAGCTTCCGAAGATTGAGAGGAAATGAGAAGAGAAGAATACGAGTAGGAAAGAAGGTAAAGAAGGCAAAGAATGCATAAGAGAGAAAGATGATGAATTAGATGAAGAAGATAAGAGATGAAGATGAGGAGAAGGTGAAGGTGAAGAAGAGAGAGTATGGAGTTGGAATAGGAGTATGAGCGGGAGTAGAAGTAGAGGTAAGAGTCGAAGGAGGAGGAGGAGTCAGGAAGTAGTAGGAGAAGAAGTAGAGGAAGGACGAGAAGAAGATGAAGAGTAGGAGAAGGTGAATAAAAAGGAGAAGGGAGTCAGAGTAGGTGTAGGAGTAAGAGTAGCCGTCGCTGTCGGTGGAGGAGGAGGAGGAGGAGGAGGAGGAAAAGCTGAAGCTGAAGAAGTAGAGGAAAGAGGAGGGAGGAGGAGAAGAAGATGAGAAAAATGAAGGAAAAATTAGAATTTTTATATTAATAAAATAAATATTAATATTCCCGAGTAAATGAAAAATTATTGAAGTAGACTACGTTATACCAAAAAATAACATAATTTCAAAAATAACAATGATAAAAAATTTTACCTTATTGAAGCCATTAGAATGTTGGACGCGACTACTCTAGCAAAATTCATGCACCTTCTTATATGATAGAACAAATGCCAAAAAATATGTTCCTTGTCATTATTTTCTATAATGGAGAAAAAAAAAGTAATTGCTTTGTAGAAAAAGCACACGTTATACCAAAAAATAACATAATTTCAAAAATAACAATGATAAAAAATTTTACCTTATTGAAGCCATTAGAATGTTGGACGCGACTACTCTAGCAAAATTCATGCACCTTCTTATATGATAGAACAAATGCCAAAAAATATGTTCCTTGTCATTATTTTCTATAATGGAGAAAAAAAAAAGCAATTGCTTTGTAGAAAAAGCACATCTAGAGATCTAAAATGAGTGGTAAAAAGTAAGACAAAATATCTTTGCATTAGAACTTGTAGATGTCCAAGTTGAGTTCCTCCTACATACAATTTCAATCGAAAACCACACACAACCACACGCACATGTGAACAAGCACGCACACTCACCCACCCACCCACACATACACGACGAGCACACACCTTACACATGCACTCACACCCACACCCACACACACACCCCCAACACCAAAGCAAAATGAAGAGGAGGAGAACGCAAAGAAATGAGAGTAGAGAGTTGGAGTAGGAGTAGGAGTCAGAAGAGGAGTTGGAGGAGGAGGTGGTGGAAGGATGAGAAGAAGATGAAGAGAATACGTAAAAGAGTGAGAAATGAGTTAGAATCAGAGTTTGAGTAGGAGTTGGAGTTAGAGTAGGAGGAAGAGGAGTAGGAATAGAAGTAGGAGGAGGAGTAGGAGTAGGAGTAGAATAGGAGGAGGAGTTGGAGGATGAGGACAAGGACGAGGAGGAGGTGGTGGTGGAAAGATGAGAGAAGAAGATGAAGAGAATGCGTAGAAGAGTGAGAAGAGAGTTGGAGTAGAGTCGTAGTTAGGGTAAGAGTCGGAGTTGGAGTAAGAGTCAGAGTACGAGGAAGAAGAGGGAGTTGGAGGAGGAAGGAGGAAAGAGGAAGGAGTAAGGAGGAAAGAGGAAGGAGGAAGGAGGAAAGAGAAAGGAGGAGGAGGTGGTGGAAGGATGAGAATAAGAAGAAAAAGAGAATGCGTAGAAGAGTGAAAATGGAGTTGGAGTAGGTGTAAGAATCAGAGTTAGAATAGGAGTAGGAGTAGGAGGAGGAGGAGGTTAAAGCATGAGAAGAAGATGAAGAGCGTAGAGGAGAAGGGAGAAGGGAGTTGGAGTAAGTGTAGTAGTCAGAATCGAAATCGGAGTCGGAGTAGGAGGAGGATGAGGAAGGAGGAAGAGAAGAAGCGAAAACAGAAAAAGAGGAAGTAAAGGAAGGAGTAGAAGAAGAAGATGACGAAAATGAAGACGACGACGACGATGGAGAATGGGAGAAGATGAAAAAAATGAAGGAAAAAATTTATAATTTTTAGTTTAATAAAATAATCTTAAATAGTTATACTAAAAATGAATATACTTTTAAAAGTAAACATTGATAAAGAAATTGTACCTTATTGAAGCCATCAGAATGTTGGACGCGACTGCTACAGTAAAATTCATGCACGCAACTTCTTATATGATGCAACAAAAGTCAAAATTATGTTCCTTGTCATAGATATATTCTATAATGCAAAAAGAAAACAAAAAAAGTAATTGTTTGCAAAATTGTGTACATGTATTAAAAAAACACCTATACTGCCTGGTGACCACTAATTGGAGTTCCTCCAAGATATATTTTCAATCAAGTAAATAATACACATAAAGATAAATAGAGAGAGAAAATGATAAATGACTGCTAAATAGTAATAGACAATACCTTTGCATGCTTGTAGAACTTGTAGATGTCCAAGTTGAGTTCCTCCTACATATAGTTTCAATCGAATACCACACACACATACACAACCACATGCACATGCAAACAAGCACACACACTCACCCACTGACCTACACGCACACATACCCCTACACATGCACGCACAACCACACCCACACCCAAGCCAAATTAAAATTCGTGGATTTATTATCTATCTAAATAAGTAAATAAAAAATATCCAAGAATAAGTTAAGAAGAAGAACAAGAAAGCTTCTGAAGATCAAGAGAAAATAAATGAATAGAGAAGAGAAGAATACGAGTAGAAAAGAAGGTAAAGAAGACATAAGAGAGAAAAATAATGAATTAGATGAAGAAGATGAGATTAAGATGAGGATAAGGCAGAAAAAGAGAGAGTATGGAGTTGGAGTAGGGAGATGGAGTAGGAATATGAGGAGGAGTAGAAGTAGAAGTAGAAGTAGGAGGAAGAGTCGAAGGGGGAGGAGGAGGAGCTAGAAGCAATAGGAGAAGAAGTAGAGGAAGGACGAGAAGAAGATGAAGAGTAAGAAAAGGCGAATAAGAGGGACGAGGGAGTCAGAGTAAGTGTAGGAGTAAGAGTAGGCTTTGCTGTCGAAGGAGGAGGAGGAGGAGAAGCTGAAGTTGAAGCTGAAGAAGTAGAGGAAGGAGGAGGAGAAGAAGAAGAAGAAGAAGAAGAAGAAGAAGAAGATGACGACAGTGGTGAATGAAGATGAGAAAAATGAAGGAAAAATTAGAATTTTTAGCTTAATAACATAAATATAAATATTCCCTAATAAATGAAAAATTATTGAAACAAACTACGTTATGCCAAAAAGGAACATAATTTCAAAAACAACATTGATAAATGAATTATACTTTACTGAAGCCATCAGAATGTTGGACGCGACTACTCTAGCAAAATTCAAGCACTTTCTTATATGATAGAACAAATGCCAAAAAATATGTTCCTTGTCATTTTTTGGTGCAATGGAGAAAAAAAAAGTAATTGCCTTGTAGAAAAAAGCACATCTAGATCTTGATTACAACTAATTGCAGTTCTTTCACAATAAAGTTTCAACCAAATAAATAACACACATAAAGATAAATAGAGATAGAAAATGAGAAAACACTAGTAAAAAGTAAGACAAATACCTTTGCATTAGAACTTGTAGATGTCCAAGTTGAGTTCTTCCTACATACAATTTCAATTGAATACCAGACACAAGCACACGCACATGCGAACAAGCACGCACACTCACCCACCAACACACACCCAAAACCAGAGCAAAATGAAAGAATGCAAAGAAATGATAGTAGGGAGTTGGAGCAAGAGTAGGAGTTTGAGGAGGAGGAGGTAGTGGAAGGATGAGATGAAAATGAAGAGAATGCATAAAAGAGTGAGAAGGGAGTTAGAATCAGAGTTTGAGTGGGATTAGGAGTTGAAGTTAGAGTGTGAGGAAGAGGAGGAAGAAGAAGAAGAAGAGAATACGTAGAAAAGTGAGAAGGGAATTGGAGTAGGCGTTGAAGTTGGAGTCAGAGTAGGAGTAGGAGTAGGAGTAGGATGAGGAGGTGGAGGAGGAGGAGGAGGGAGGAAGGAGGAAGGAGGGAGGAGGAGGAGGAGGAGGAGGAGGAAAGAGGAAAAAGGAAGTAGGAAAGAGGAAGTAGGAGGAGGAAGAGGAGGAGGAGGAGGAGGAAGGAGGAAGGAGGAAAGAGGAAGTAGGAGGAGGAGGAGGAGGAAGAGGAGGAGTTGGAGGAGGAAGGAGGAAGTAGGAAGTAGGAGGAGGTGGTGGAAGGATGAGAAGAAGAAAAAAAGAGAATGCTTAGAAGAGTGAGAATGGAGTTGGAGTAGGCGTAGGAGTCGGAGTCAGAGTTGGAGTAAGAGGAGGAGTAGGAGGAGAAAGGATGAGAAGAAGATGAAGAGTGTAGAGGAGGATGGAGAATGGTGTTGGAGTAAGCGTGGTAGTCAGAATTGAAGTCAGAGTAGGAGTAGGAGTAGGAGGAGGATGAGGAAGGAGGAAGAGGAGAAGCAGAAGCAGAAGGAGAAGGAGAAGAAGTAAAGGAAGGAGTAGAGGAAGTAGATAATGAAAATGAAGACGGCGGAGAATGGGAGAAGATGAAAAAAATGAAGGAAAAAATTTATAATTTTTAGTTTAATAAAATAATCTTAAATAGTCCAAATGGAAAATTATTGAAGCAATAAGTACGTTATACTTAAAACGAACATAATTTTAAAAGTAAACATTGATAAATAAATTGTACCACCTTATTGAAGCCATCAAAATGTTAGACGCGGCTGTAACAGTAAAATTCATGCACAATGCTTCTTATACGATGAAACAAAAGTCAAGAAATATGTTCCTTGTATAGATATTGTCTGTAATGCAAAATAGTGTACATGTATTAAAAAAAACACCTATAATTGCCTTATGACCACTAATTGGAGTTCCTCTAAGATATAGTTTCAATTGAGTAAATAATACACATAAAGATAAATAGAGAGAGAAATGATGAAGCACTGGTAAATAGTAATAGACAATACCTTTGCATGCTTGTAGAAATTGTAGATGTCCAAGTTGAGTTCCTCCTACATATATAGTTTCAATTGAATACCACACACACATACACAATCACATGCACACGCAAACAAGCACGCACACTCACCCACTGACCTACACGCATGCACACCCCAACACATGCACGCACGACCACGCCACACTCAAAGCCATAGCAAAAATTCCTGGATCTATCTATCTAAATAAAATAAAATAAAAAAATCCAAGAATAAGTTGAGAAGAAGAACAAGAAAGTTTCTGAGGATCGAGAGAAAATAAATGAACAGAGAAGAGAAGAATACGAGTAGAAAAGAAGGTAAAGAAGACATAAGAGAGAAATATGATGAATTAGACGAAGAAGAGAGAGTACGGAGTTGGAGTAGGGAGATGGGTATGAGGAGCAGTAGAAATAGTAGTAAGAGTGGAAGGTGGAGGAGGAGGAGGAGCCAGAAGTAGTAGGAGAAGAAGTATATGAAGAGTTAGGAGAAGGTGAATAAGAAGGAGAAGAGAGTTAGAGTAGATGTAGCAGTAAGAGTAGGCTTTGCTGTCGAAGGAGGAGGAGGAGAAAAAGAAGATGATGTCGACTGTGGAGAATGGGATAAGATGAGAAAAATGAAGGAAAAATTAAAATTTTAGATTAATAACATAAATATAAATATTCCCTAGTAAATGAAAAATTATTGAAGCAAACTACGTTATGCCAAAAAAGAACATAATTTCAAAAACAACATTGATAAATAAATTATATCTTATTGATGCCAACAAAATGTTTGACGGGACTATTCTAGTAAAATTCATGCACCTTCTTATATGATGGAATAAAGGCAAAAAAATATGTTTGTTTTCATTATTGTCTATAATGGAGAAACCAAATAGCAATTGCCTTGTAGAGTATTACTTGTATTTAAAAAAAAAAAACATCTAGAGCATGATTACAACTAATTGGAGTTCCTTCAAGATAAAGTTTCAACCGAATAAACAACACACATAAAAGATAAGTAGAGATAGCAAATGAGAAAGCACTGCTAAAAAGTAAGACACAATACCTTTGCATGCTTGCTGAACTTGTAGATATCCAAGCTGAGTTTCTCCTACATACAATTTCAATCGAATACCACACACAAGCAGACAACCATGTGCACAAGTGAACAAGCACGCACACTCACCCACCCACCCACACACACACGAACACACACCCCTGCACATGCACTCACACCCACACGCACCCAAAATCAAAGCAAAATGATGATGATGAGGAGGAGGTGGTGGAAGTGATATGAACCCGCGGGAATGAAATCTCTTGAACCCACAATCAATTTGAAAACTCTCCAAGAAAGCCAAATTCAAGTCAATGGATGGAAAAACCTAGATCCGATGAGAACTCGTTTCAAGAACCTAGATTATATCAAAATCTAGACCCATTGAAGAACCCGTCTCAAGAACCTAGATTACAAAGGAGGAACGCCACAAAGGTTGTGATTTACCTTTGATAAGTTCAAGAGTTCAATCAAAAATAAGAGGAGAAAACTCAACTCACAAATAACATTCAATATTGTCTAACCTTCAAATAAGGCTACAATGAGTATTTAAACTAAACCTAATTATAATCCTAGCCAAAATAAAGCCCCTTTTTACCCAAAATACCCCTGATGAACAGTGTCTCGCTACAATACCCGCGGCTACAGTACGGCTACAGTAACGCTATAGTACCTCTTAAAACCCTAATTCCCAAAAAGTAACTTTCCAAATAAGCCATTGGCCAAAATACAAGGCCTTCTTGAAAACCCTAGTTCATTCAAAATAAGACGTATGGGCCAGGCATCTTCAAGCCCACTTATTCTAAACTAATAAAATAAATCATTTAACCAAATTTGAAGTCTCCAATAACAATAGGCCCTATCTCTAAGTCATGTCTTCCACAGCTTGAATCAAGTGGATCAAAGCTGGTTTTCCTTCTTTCAAGTCCATCTTGAGTGTTGGGCTCTTGCTAGCTTCATCCTAAGTGGATTGCACCAATCTGTGCATTGCTTCCTTGATCTTCTTGGCCCTTGATCTTGTAATTGGCCCATCTGGAATTTGCAAATGATCTTTAAGAGTAGGCCCAACTTGGTTTCCATCATTCCCCCTCTCCTCAAAAGGATTCGACCTCGAATCTTCTCCTACGTCAAAAGGAGAAAGATCAGAAACATTGAAAGTAGCAGAAACATTATACTCACTTGGAAGATCCACTTTATATGCGTTGTCATTAATTTTCTCAAGAACTTGGAAAGGTCCATCTCCTCGAGGATGCAACTTCGTCCTTCTTTGGGCTGGGAATCTTTCTTTGCACATGTGAACCCAAACCCAATCTCCCGGTTCAAAGATGACACGCCTTCGCCCTCTATTGGCTTGGGAAGCAACCCTTTCATTCTTTTGGGCAATTTGAAGTCGTACCTTCTCATGAAGTGACTTCACCAACTCTGCCTTCTTTTGTCCATCCAAGCTGCTCTTGCCATCAACAGGTAAATGCATCAAATCCAAAGGAGTAAGTGGATTAAATCCATAAACAATTTCAAAAGGAGAATATGAATTAGTAGTATGCATGGTCCGATTATATGCAAACTCTATAAATGGCAGACAATCCTCCCAAGTTTTTAAATTCTTCTGAACAACAGTGCGTAAAAGCTGAGTTAAAGTCCTATTAACTACTTCAGTCTGACCATCAGTCTGTGGATGACAAGTAGTGGAAAATAAGAGCTTAGTACCCAATTTCCCCCACAACACCTTCCAAAAGTAGGTAAGGAATTTAACATCCCTATCAGAAACAATACTCCTAGGTACACCATGGAGTCGCACTATCTCTTTAAAAAACAAGTCAGCTATGTTTGTGGCATCATCTGTTTTATGGTATGGAATGAAATGTGCCATCTTACTAAATCTATCCACAATCACAAAAATAGAATCTCTACCCCTTTTTGTCCTAGGTAGCCCCAAAACAAAGTCCATAGATATGTCTACCCATGGCTCACTAGGAACGGGTAAGAGTGTATACAACCTATGTGCCAAAACCTTAGATTTGGCCTTTCTACATGTAATGCACCTTCCACAAATACGATTAACATCTCTCTTCATCTTAGGCCAAAAGAAATGTTCATGCAAAATGTCCAAAGTTTTCTTGACACGAAAATGTCCCATTAATCCTCCACCATGTGCCTCACGCACCAATAACTCACGCATAGAACAACTTGACACACAAAGTTTGCTTTCCTTAAGTAAATAACCATCATGCTTGTAAAACTTACCAAATGCCGCTTTATCACATGCCATATACACATCAGAAAAGTCAGCGTCATCGGCATACATTTCTTTCACATATTCAAACCCAAGCATTTTAGCACTCATAGAAGTAAGAAGTACATACCTCCAGGATAGAGCATCAGCAACAATGTTCTCCTTACCTTGCTTGTAACGGATAACATAGGGAAAGGTCTCAATGTATTCCATCCATCTAGCATGCCTTTTATTCAACTTACCTTGACCCTTGAGATGCTTCAATGATTCATGATCGGTGTGGATTACAAATTCCTTGGCCATAGGTAGTGCTGCCAAGTCTCTAATGCACGAACAAGAGCATAAAGCTCTTTGTCATAAGTAGGGTACTTTAGGGATGCCCCACTTAGCTTTTCACTGAAGAAGGCTATGGGTTGCCTATCCTGCATCAAAACGGCTCCAATCTTTATTCCTGAGGCATCACATTCAATCTCAAAAGCTTTGTTAAAATCAGGTAATGCTAACACAGGTGAAGAGCACAACCTTTCTTTAATAGTGGCAAAAGCATTCTCTTGATTAGGCCCCCACTGAAACCCAACATTCTTTTAATTACCTCAGTGAGTGGTGCAGCAATAGTGCTAAAGTCTTTAACAAAACGCCGATAAAAGCTAGCTAAGCCATGAAGCTTCTTACCTCAGTGATGCTTTTGGGCTTTGGCCATTCCTTGATGGCCTTGACTTTCTCTTCATCCACCTCAATACCTTTTGTACTAACAATATAACCAAGAAAAACAACTTTTTTCATGCAAAAGGCACATTTCTTGAAATTAGCATACAACTTTTCACATTTCAACACATCAAACACATATCTCAAATGCTCAATATGTTCATTTAAGTCCTTGCTGTACACTAAGATATCATCAAAGTACACAACCACAAACTTGCCTATGAATGCACGTAGGACATGGTTCATTAATCTCATGAAAGTACTGGGCGCATTTGTAAGTCCAAATGCATAACCAACCATTCATAAAGCCATACTTAGTCTTAAAAGCAGTTTTCCATTCATCACCTCTTTCATTCTAATTTGATGGTACCTACTTTTAAGATCAATTTTACTGAAAATACATGAGCCATGCAATTCATCAAGCATATCATCCAATCTAGGAATGAGATGGCGATACTTTATTGTGATAGTGTTGACCGCCCTGCAATTAACGTACATCCTCCATGTCCCATCCTTCTTTGGCACTAGTAGCACTGGTACTGCACAAGGGCTCATGCTCTCCCTCACGTACCCCTTGCCCATCAAATCCTCAACTTGCCTTTGAAGCTCCTTTGTCTCCTCTGTATTACTCCTATAGGCTGGTTGGTTTGGAATGGCAGCCCCGAGCACAAAATCAATCTGGTACTCAATGCCTCTAACGGGTGGCAACTCATTTGGCATCTCCTCCGGAAATACATCCTCAAACTCCTGCAATAAAGAAATAGCCAAACTAGGAAGAGACTGGTTAGTTTCATCAAGAGTAAGATAGTACTCTTTATAAACAAGAAAAATCATAGGGCGATCTGTGAAGAAAGCCCTCTTAACCTCACTCTCTCTTGCATAGAAACTCACTTTTGCCTTTCCTTTTTCTCTGTAGACTCTCTTTCTTTTTCTCTCGTGGCTCCACTCTTTTTTCTTTACTCTCAGCCACCTCTCTACTTCTTTTTCACTCTTTCTTTTATGCTCATTTGCACTCTCACTCTTTCTTTTTTGCTCAATCACTTTTTCACTCTTTCTTTTTTTATCACTCTCATTTTCACTCTTTCTCTTTGATCACTCTCATTTTCACTCTTTCTTTTTTGAGTAACCTCACTTTTTCAATTTCAGTTGGTCCTCATAGACCTGACTTGGAGTTAAAGGAGCAAGCTTGATTGTTTGCCCTCCTTCTCAAAGCTGTACATGTTCTGGAACCCATCATGTGTCACCCTCCTATCATACTGCCATGACCTCCCCAACAAAATATGGCCAGCATGCATAGGCACAACATCACAAAGCACCTCATCTTGATACTTTCCAATAGAAAAAGTAACTAACACTTGTTTGTCCACCCTAACCTCTCCACAATCATTCAACCACTGCAATTTGTATGGTCTAGAGTGTTTTAAGGTTGGTAAATTCAATTTCTCAACCAAAGTAGTGCTAGCCACATTAGTACAACTCCCCCCATCAATGATCATACTACATACCTTATTGTTGACATGGCATCTAGTATGGAAAATGTTCTCTCTCTGTTGCTCTATATCATCCACCTTAATGTGTGCATTGAGAGCACGCCTGGCGACAAGAGACTCACTGGTCACGGGGTATACCACTCCATCATCATCACTAGCATCAACCAACTCGGGCATCTCATCACTATCATCCTCACTCTCAGTCATCACCTCCCCATTGTCACGCATAATCATCACCCCTCCTATTTGGATATTGAGAAGCAATGTGCCCTGAACCCAAACACTTAAAACATTTAATATCTCTATTCCGTGAAGGTTGGATTCTACCTTGGGTTTGTTGCTAGTTCCCTCATCTTTTCGCTTAGGTGGTTCGATCTTTCTTTTTGCTTTAGCTGTATCATTCCTATCCCACTTTGATTTCCAAGTAGTGCTAGAAACCTAAGTGTACCTTGCTGTCCCTTTTCTCTTTAACTGCCTCTCCACCTTCATTGCCATGTGTACCATGTCTTCTATCTCTACATAATGCTGCAATTCAATTACATTGGCTATATCCCTATTCAAACCACTCAAAAAATCTAGCCATGGTGCCTCCCGGTCCTCCTCTACATTAGCCCGAATCATTGCCACCTCCATCTCCTTATGGTAATCCTCCACACTCCTAGACCCCTGTGTAAGATTTTGTAATTTCAGGTAAAGGTCTCTATAGTAATGGATAGGTACAAATCTCCGCCTCATGAGAGCTTTCAACTCTCCCCATGTCTTTACTTGTCTCTCATAATTCCTCCTCCTATTGGTCACTAATTGATCCCACTAAATAATAGCATAATCAGTGAACTCAATTACCGCCAACTTTACTTTCTTCTCCTCAGAGTAATTATGGCAATCAAACACTAACTCTATTTTTTTCTCCCACTCTAGATAAACCTCAGGGTCAGCTCTACCTTGGAAAGATGTATTTTCATTTTGATGCTCCAAGGTCTCTATCTACACCATCCGTAACCCCTGAGATTCCCCTCAAGTCGTCTTTCACGCCTAACTCTTCCATGTCTACCCGACCCAATTTCAGATGCTAAGTCTTCCTCATCCTCACCATCTCCCTCATTCTCATACTCATTTTCAACTCTATGCTCACGTCGCCTCCTATCTCTCCCACCTTGCAGATTTCTAATCGCTGCTTCTTGATGATCCATCCTATCTCCTCACTTCACCCAACACAAAGTTCAACTGCTCAAACTGTTATTGCATGGCTTGCAACACATAGATGAGTTATCTGCTCTCCCCCTTGGTGATGCGCTACTCCGCTGAGATATTATAAAGTGCTGCACAAAAGAATGTTAGTGGCAAAAAAGTAAACCTCACATACTCCCTTACGTGTTTACACTCGAATAATGGCACTCCACTCGTGTTTCACTCTTAATTGGCTTTTTTCCGATAATAGTCTCACACTCTCTTGCCTTTTACCTCAAGAGTTTTCCCACTCAAGTTCTTTAAGAACTAATTGAACTCAATCAAGACAAAGCAACCATGTTTATCCCAACTAGTAATTAGGTCCAAGAAACAAGAACAAGAGTAAGACGGAAGGAATAAAAAAAAAAAAGACACATCATTCCAAGAAATTATATGAATGAAACAGTAACTATAAGACAAGATACCAACTAGAATAATGTATGCAGCCCCTTTGATGATAAGGCTCAAGAGAAATTTCAGTTTTCTTTTTTTCTTTTTTGGACGATTTTTTTCTTTTTTTTTTGGGCGAATTTTTTTTTTCTTTTCTGTCTTTTTTTTTACCAACTGATTTGATCACAATCAAGAATAAGCAATTAAGAAAACCCTAACAATAACTCAAAAACCCTAACACAAGTGCTATATGGCAGCCCTAGAACAAGAGATTTAGCCAACACAAACCCTAGAACAATGAGATTCAGAAACCCTAACAATAGTAAAGAAATACAATAGCCACTATTTTTTTTTTTGTAATAAATCTTAGAGCAATGAAACCCTAGAATGAAATATGCAAGAAATAAAAGATAGAATCAGACTGATTGGAAACCTTGCTCTGAATACCAAATGATATGAACCCGCGGGAATGAAATCTCTTGAACCCACAATCAATTTGAAAACTCCCCAAGAAAGCCAAATTCAAGTCAATGGATGGAAAAACCTAGACCCGATGAGAACTCGTTTCAAGAACCTAGATTATATCAAAATCTAGACCCATTGAAGAACCCGTCTCAAGAACCTGATTACAAAGGAGGAACGTCACAAATGTTGTGATTTATCTTTGATAAGTTCAAGAGTTCAATCAAGAACAAGAGGAGAAAACTCAACTCACTAATAACATTCAATATTGTCTAACCTTCAAATGAGGCTACAAGGAGTATTTAAACTAAACCTAATTAAAATCCTAGCCAAAATAAAGTCTATTTTTACCCAAAATGCCCTGATGAACAGTGTCTCGCTACAGTACCCGCGTGACTACAGTATCGCTACAGTACCGCTTAAAACCCTAGTCCCAAAAAGTAATTTCCAAATAAGCTCTTGACCAAAATACAAAACCTTCTTGAAAACCCTAGTTCATTGAAAATAAGACGTGTGGGCTATGCATCTTCAAGCCCACTTATTATTCTAAACTAATAAAATAAATCATTTAACCAAATTTGAAGTCTCCAATAACAATAGGCCCTGTCTCTAAGTCATGTCTTCCACAGCTGAATCAAGTGGATCAAAGCAAGTTCTCCTTCTTTCAAGCCCATCTTGAGTGTTGGGCTCTTGCTAGCTTCATCCCAAGTGGATTGCACCAATCCGTGCATTGCTTCCTTGATCTTCTTGGTCCTTGATCTTGTAATTGGCCCATCTGGAATTTGCAAATGATCTTTAAGAGTAGGCCCAACTTGGTTTCCATTAGGAAGGATGAGAAGAATGTGAAGAGAATGCATAGAAGAGTGAGAAGGGAGTTGGAGTAGGAGTCAGAGTTGGAGTTGGAAGTTTAAGTAGGATAGGAGTAGGAGTAGGAGGAAGAGAAGGGAGGAGGAGAAGGAAGGAAAGCAGGACGCAGAAGCAGAAGCGGAAGGAGAAGAAGTTAGAGGAAGGAGTAAAAGAAAAGAAGAAGAAGGTGATGACGAAAACACGCGGAGATAGGAGAAGATAAGAAAAATGAAGGAAAAAATTATAATTTTTAGGTTATTAATATAAATATAAATATTTCCTAATAAATGGAAAGTTACTGAAGCAGAGAGTATGTTATACTAAAAAGAAACATAATTCAAAAGTAAATATTGATAAATAAATATATTTTATGAAGCCATTATAATATTGGACGCAACTGTTAAGTAAAATTCATGGACATTCTTGTATGATGGAACAAATGCCAAAATATATATTCCTTGTCATAGATATTGTTTGTATGCAAAAAACTAACAAAAAAAGCAATTACCTTGCAAAGGAGTGCATATATTAAGAAAAACACCTATAAAGCCTGGTGACAACTAATTGGATTTCTTCCAAGATATTGTTTTTAGCAAATAAATAATACTTATAAAGAAAAATAGAGAAAGAAAATGAGAAAGCACTGCTGAAATGTAAGACATACCTTTGCATGCTTGTCGAACTTGTAGATGTCCAAGTTGAGTTCCTCCTACGTGCAGTTTCAATCAAATCCTGCAGACATGCACACAATTACGCGCACACGCAAATAAATACGGACACTTACCCACCCATGAGCACTTGCACGCACACCCCATACCCATACCCACGCACCATACCCATAGGGCCATATGCACCCACAACCAAAACACACACACGCCCGCTACCGCATACCCTTGTACAGAGAAGAATTCTCCAGTTCTTGACACATTGTTTCTTCAATCCTCCCAAATCACGAAAATTATTTCTATATATCTCTTGCCACTGCAGAACTATAATATAAGGATGACGATGAAGAAGGCCCTCCTTTTCCATCATCATCGTCCTCCTCGTCAAAATGGCTGGTATTAGAATTTGGGGTTATCAACACATGTTCCGGAGCAGTTCGTCTTGTAGGCTTAGCAACAGATTCATTATCTAAATCAAAGGGCCGGGTTAATTATAACTAGAAGAAGATGGAAACCCGGAATCCGCCGTTTTCTACTTAGAAACCCTATTGGCAGGCTATTTAAAAAATCCAAAATTGTGACAACAAAATAAGATTCCTATACCAACACGAATATTGCTTCGTTCAAGGTCTCTAAATCAAAAGAACCTGCCTTTCATTCAAGTGTTGTACCGAGAAACATGGAATTTTTTAATCAGTAAGAAAGGTGTGGATATCTTTGATGGTTGAACTATGCTCTAATCTAAAAGAATGATATTATAGGATAATTTTGTAAATGCCACAATTGACTGTTCATATAATGTGTTCTTCATGTGAAAATGCAAAAGACCCTTTATAATGGCGAACAGCTTGGAGCGACACCCAGAATGCCATCACATATGTTTACTCAATTTTTTTTTCCTTCGATAAGTACTTTGAACTTTTAATTATTATAAGAAAGAAAACCCGGATGTACCAGAAGTAAACATGGAATTTGACAGATTTTTACTCAAATCGTGCCAATATGAATAAAACATGGCGGAGATAGTTTTCGGAGACGATGTCTAGCATACTTAGGATAGATGCAGCAATGTGAATCAAGAACCATATGTCACACTAAATAACTTTTCTAAAAGCCAATGACAGAGAAGTAAAGATCCTAAGCACACAGAGAGAGAGAGAGAGAATGATAAGAAAGGAAAATTAGAAATAGCACTGCTGCATTGCATTGGTGTGCAAAAGAAAAAGATGTACCATTGAATTCAACTAAAATAGCCATTCCCCTTTTTCTCCGCTACCAAAGAAAGCAAGAAAATAAACGTATGACAATGAAGAAAGATCGAGAGATCCGGGAAAGGAATCAGAAGAAAACAAACAAAGAGCCGAGGAGTACCAGATGGGTGCCTGAAATCAATTACCAAGAAGAAAGAAAACAGGGAAAAATCTTTGGTCTCCCAGTCGCGTAAAGAAAAGCTTCTTACGCGAACCAATCTCTCTCTCTCTCTCTCTATGTGTGGGTGAAGAAGAAGAAATACATATGAGAGGCATTGAGGAAATGCAGAGTACTCAAATAGCCCTTTGAAAATTTTGGAGTTTTCGACAAAATTTCGGACCGTTGGAATTCCTCGCCCTTTTTTGAAATTTTGGATCCGTTGTCTTTTTTGCTGCAAATTTCATTTTTTTGCAAATATTATGGCTATTTTCAAGGTTTTTTTTTTAATTTTTTTTATGAACGGTTATTTACAAGTTAATGGTGCAGAGTAAACAGTAAACACACCCATATGAATTGACAAATATTGAGAATTGTCACTAGTATAAAACTATATATAAATATAAATATAAATATAAATATATATTTCTTATTTAAAAAAAAAATCTCTATTTGCAAACTCAAATTGTATTAAGATATATCACCTTCAAAAAAAAAAAATGTACTAAGATATATCATATAAAAATGATTTGTATAAGACTCAAATAAACAAATTTCGCGCAGTCTATTTTTAAAAAAGTGGATCCCACCATGAAAATGTTTAAGAAACCTTTTCTATTTTGGTAGGACCCACAATTTTACCAAAGGCCGAACTTGTTTATTTTGAGTTTATACCTAGCATTACTATATATCATAAACGTGGAGGATATAGAGACATAACACATTAATATATAAAAAAACACAATAGCATATAGTTTTATTTTTATATTTTATAAGTAATTGGGGTAAAAAAAAGTTGTATAAATTATCTTTATACTTATAATCTTCTCAACATCACATCATTAAATAATGGTTGGATGGTAAATAAAGAGAAAGTAGCATATTTATTGGGATCCTATAACATTAGTATGTTGACACAACAAAAATTGCAAATAACAGAAGTTTATATAAAAAATATTTAAATGTCATGCTTGTGGGTATTTAATAGGAAACCTTCCAACAGAATTTTTAGAAAAATGATCAGAATGCATGCATTTAATATAAGAAGCCATTTAACACACACTTGTTGGCCTCAATTTCAGATTAGTAGAAGCCGGACACTCTTAGCATGATTTTCAAAACTTCAATGTATGGTGATCGGTCATTAGAAAAAATGATAGATACATTTTGCACCCTCAGATTATTGAGATTTTATATTTTGTACTTCAAAATACAAAATTAATATATTGCATTAGGAAGAATAACTACAATATCTTACATAATTATGTTCAGATACTCTGCAAAAGTACCCTTGCATAATTGATTATAAGTGATTAGAAGTTTGCATGGTACTTTTAAGTCCAGAGTGGTTTTCCATACGCAGGACACATCTGATACAGGTAAAGTTTTCTCATATCTGCCTCTCTCTCCCAAGAGAAATCCTGAGCCAATGAATCTCCTCATGACATCTTTATCCAAGGTATTGCCTTGGATCTCAACCTTTGCTCTTTCTAATCTACAATCTGCGTCGGTGCAACTTCATAGGTAAGGTCAGGCTGCAGTTGGATGCTATCCAAGTCGACAAATCGTGGCTCCTGCTTTGGAAGCTCTTCTTTAGAGATGATACATGAAATACATCATGCACCTCCCCAAAATATTCCGGCAAAGAAATCCTATAAGCAATAGGTCCAACCTTCTCCATTATCTTAAAAATGACCGACATACCTTGGGCTAAGCTTCACTTTCTTCCCAAAATGTTTCATGGGTGAGCCTCTGAGGTACACCCAATCACCTTCTTCGAATGATAGGTCTCTTCTTCTTGTATCTGCACAACTCTTATGATGACTCTGCGTTGCTACCATCTTGTCCCTTATGACTCGGACTTAATCCTTCATCTCTTGAACTATTTATGGCCCAAGAAGTTTGCTTTCACCAACCTCATCCCAAAATAACAGTGATCTACAATTCCTCCCATAGAGAGCCACATACGGTGACATTTAAATGGATGCTTGGAAGCTGTTGTTGTACATAAACTCTATGAGCAGCAGGTGATTTTTCTAGCTACCCTTGAATTTCAAGGCACAGGCCCGCAACATATCTTCAAGAGTCTGAATGGTGAGCTCTGATTGGCCGTCTATTTAGGGGTGATAAGCACTGCTAAACTTCAACTTAGTGCCCATGGCTGCCAGTAAGCTCTTCCAAAAAATCGGATGTGAATCTCGAGTCTCGATCAAATACAATATAGTCTTGGGTATCCCATGGAACTGGATTATCTCTTTCACATACAACCACGTCAGCTTCCCCAAGGTGTCGGTATTAGCGAACCCACTACAAAATCCATAGCAATGTCGTCCCATTTTCATTCTGGAATTTAGAGGGGTTGGAGATTACCAGCAAGTCTCTGGTGTTCAGCTTTGACTTGTCGGCAAGTGGCACATCTCTCGACGAACATAGCAATGTCTTTCTTCATCCCTTCCCACCAAAAATTTCTCTTTAGGTCCCGACACATCTTCATACTTCCAGGGTGAATTGAAGAAGTAGCCACAAGCGTCTCAGCTAAATTCCTCTCATGAAACTCTGAATTTGTGGGAATCACCCAACGATTTTTGAATAGTAGAATACCATCCTTACCCAAACTGAAGTGTGAAAGTCCTCTTGACTTTTTGACTCTCTTCAAGATATCCAGTAACTTCGGGTCGCTTCATTGAAGAGTCTTGAATTCTTCAAAATCAACAATTCGGAGTTCATACATAGAGGCTAACACTTCCTCTTGATGTGAACTAAAGCTTCCCAAAATAGTATGTCTACCGAGCTCTCTTTGCCAATGAGGATGTGCCTAGTAGTGTAATTAGCGACCAAGATGATTACTATCAGCGCATCATCGTGAGGGTATAATACTCCTTCACAATCTTCTTCCCTAAAAGAGATAGCTAAGGTGTCGCATTTTTTGTGCTTGGGAGGCCTGTCTGCTACATAGATTTCTTCGTTCTGGCCCTTCGAGCGTGTTCCCTCCAGTTCGACAAGGATGCATCGCCCCCAACAAATCTGCCTGCTATTGTCATGATTTTTCCTAGGGCACCCTATCCCATCGTTCTTTTAATGCACCTTGTCCTTGTCATTATTACAAATATCTTCGCTCGTCGGGCGCTGCCTATTTGAGCCGTTGCTTCTATGGGGTGGTGTCCTTTCTCAAATCGTCGTTTGGATTTTGCTCGTTCCGCAACCATCCATTCAAGCTCTCCAGTTCCTGCCAGTTCAGTCACCCTTTTTTTTATGGTTGTACAGTCCTCTATTTTGCACTGGCAGTGTTCTCCTTTTGATTTTCTTTTCTTGCACGTTCAAATTATTGTGGATGAGTCAGGTGCTATGGCCTTCTTGTCCCTCCAACTTTTTTTATGCTTTTGACTCCTTCTTCCTTGGTTCTACAAAAGATTGTAACGTATCTTCGGCGTTGAAGAAGTTATCATCCTTATCCATAAATTCTCTCAGGGTGGAGGGGGTCTTTCTAGCTAGTTCAGTCATGAATGGGCTGCATGGCTAGATTTCACCCAATAGGGTAGCCATGGTAATCTTCTCGTCTTGATCATCCGGTGTCGACATATATATTTATTAAAAAGGGTGAGGTATGTCTTTAGGATCTCTTCTTCTCTTTGTTTAATAGTCAGGAGGTATGCCGTTGAGCGTCTCCGCCTCCACCTCCTATTAGGCATAAATTGTGTTAGGAACTATCTAGCTAGCTCTTCAAAGCTATTGATCGACCTTAGCAGAAGTGTTCCAAACCATCCTCTCGCCATTCCCCTCAAGGTCAGAGGAAAAGATAGACAGACAATTTCTCCTGGGAAACCATGGAGTGTGATATGTGTCTTGAAGTTCTCCAAGTGATCTACTAGGTCTTTTGGACCTATCGTACATCGCTATCTGCAGTACTTTGAACTTCGGTGGGAATGGCATAGCCATTACTTCATGTTGTAAGGCAAATTTAATGCGGCTCAGCAATTGTTCCACCGAGGAGGTTCCCTCTATCTTATTCGCTATCTCCTCGTACTTGCCAGTAAGGCTACGTAGTTCGTCATGCAGCCTTTTCTTTTCCACCTCCTTTGCATTTATTCCTCCATTGCTATGTGCTTCTCCTTTTCCCCTAATCGCTATGACTGGGAATGGTAGCGTCGCTGAGTTCGTCATTCTCTTTCTTCAAGCTTTCCATGGCGTCCGCCATCTTCAGCTTTTCTTTTGTCGCTGCTAATCGTGTTTCCATGTTTGCAGGCGTTGCGTCAGGGTCACGAGTTGCTTGTGAGCGAGTCACAATAGGCATGAGGGAACCATGTTGAAGTTCGATGAGAGACTGAAATCACAGATTATAGTAATCCCACAGATGGCATCACTATAAAGGATGTGTCGTACCACCAGTTGTGACTGTTCACTTGCAACTAGTAACGTTGGCAGCACTGTGTGCTTGAGACACCTCCGATGCCTAAATTAGCAACAAGTGAAGGATAATAATTTAAGAATACTTAATTAGATCGTTAGAGGGTTACCTGTTGTCTCTAAATATAGGTGTGGAGGATATTGGATGAGTACTATTAATCGATCAACCTCGCATAATACTTAGCCATGATAAGACTTATCCCTTATATCACATAATTATCTGTCACCATTCTATCTATATCCACAGCGCACTGGTCTATCTGCCCTAATAAACAAAACATCTAGAGTCCATGCACGATTCACAACGCTTTTGAACAGTTATCCTTTACAGAAGATGAGCCTTGGACCCCTAACTTGAGCTAGGCCAATATTGACTCCTCTAGTATTTTTCTTGGGTATTTTACTAACAGTAAGCTTATATAGTTTTTAATAAAAAGAGTTGACTATACAATAATCTATACATATAGTAATTGATGAATCTAATACCCTAGTTTCTAAGAAATACATTGATGTAGAAACAAAATATATAAATAATATAGGGAGCCTCAAACTCAATAAATAAAATACAATAGAGGAAGTCTAACATGAAGATATAGGGAAAGATCATAAAAACTTAATAGAAGATGCAACCAAACAACGAAAATTTGTGAAAGGTCATCTAATAGAATAAATTATAGGAGAACCATCACAAAGTGTAAGTACTCAATCATCTCTTAGAAATAGTTGCAATCATATTGTTTTTCATCCCAGATTGAACCCAAAAATATTGATGAAACACATTTTGATGAATCATGGATTCTAGCTATACAATAAGAGCTAAATCAATTTGAAAGAATTGATGTTTTGATACTTGTTCCTAGACCCAAAAACCATACTATAATTAGAACAAAATAGGTCTTTAGAAACAAGAAAGATGAGTTTGGAGTCATCACTGAAAACAAAACTCGTTTAGTAGCCTTTTCAATTAAAGCTAAGGAATCAATTGTTATAAAGATCTTAGACTTTTCAAATATATGTTAAAAGTGTTTTCTTAAGTGCTTTTATAAATGAGGAGGTACATGTTGAGCAACCTCTAGACTTTGAAAATCATATTTTTCTAAATCATGTATTTAAACTCACAAAAGCATTATATGGACTTGAATAAGCTCCTAGAGCATAGTACGTGAGATCCAATAGTGTCTTAATTGAAAAAAAAAATTCAAGAGAAAAAATCCACATAACTCTTTTCATATTTACTAAAAAGAATGATATTCTTTTGATTGAGTTTTATGTAGTGAAAAGCATGATGGAAGAACTTAACTTATTTATAGGGTTGTAAATCAAATAAGTAAAAAATGAAACATTCATTAATTAGTAAAAGTATATCAAAGAAGTACTCAAAAAGTTCGGAATGAAATTTGCATAGGAAATTGGATACCAACAGGCCCATCCACCAAACTTGACAAAGATGAAAACTGTAAGCCAGTTGATTCAAAGGTATATCGACATATGATTGGTAGCTTATTATATTTGGTAGCAAGTAGATTGGATATTTGTTCAGTGTATACTTATGTGCATGATTTTTATCATTTCGAAAAGAATCTCATTTGATTGCTGTTAAATATATTTTTAAGTATCTTGTTGGTATCCTAAACACATTTGTTTTGATCTAATCAACTACTCAGATCTATACAATGCTGGTTGTAAAGTTGATTGAGAAAGTACTAGTGGAATATTAAATTGTTAGGTCATACACTTGTTTCATGGCTTACTAAAAGCAAAATTTTGTTATGTTATCTATTACTAAGGTAGAATATGTTACCACGGGTAATTTTAGAGCTCAAGTTCTATACATAAAACAACACTTAAGAGTCTTATCACATTCTAATCAAATGTGATAAGACTAGTGCTATAAATCTTTTAAAGAACCTTATACAACAATCAGTTAGCACATATTTTTATAAAACCTATACAAGAAGATAGATTATGCATAATTATAAGAGAATAAGGAATGATGTATGCTATGGATATTTGTTAAACAATTTTATTATCTCAAAATTATTTTCAAAAACTTGAGTTTCATAGCCTTAGTTTTTAAACGCTCTTGCTATTCACATATTAGAATGATATCTTTATCTAAAAGATTAGGCAATCAAAAGGAATAATCCATCAAGGACTTCAACTCCTTATTTTCTTGTTTTAAATTTTTATGTTAGATTGCTAAGTGTAACGCCCCCAACTTCTATTTGGAATTTAATGGAGACTGAAACGTTGGGATATATGCAACGCAAGGTTACATACACTCGTTCGTGATAGATAATATGCAATACACCTAGTATGCATGTAGCAGTATACAATAATTGCAGCGAAAATTATTCTGACTTATAATATGTACAAGAATAAACTAGAATCCAAAAATATTTTTTCATAACAATAACATACATACTTATTTACTATCCATCGAAAAGGCATAACCCAAAACATAAGATCTCGTATGGGAGTGAGAAACTCCTTAATTATAACATACTTAATCTTTGTCTCCATAACAAAGACATAGCACTTTGAACCATAAAGAATCGATAGCGTATATATAATAGCATTCCACCATCCAAGCAAAGACTTCTCAGTGAATTTCATCCAATCCTGTGGTCTCTTCTTGATTGAAGCTCGACTCCTTATTCTGGAGTATGAATGGTAGTTGGGACTATCATGTGAGATTTTTACAAATCTCAGTAGGTTATATTACTAACATACCAGCAATTTCCAAAGTATGCACAACAATAAATATGAAGTGAATACATGACATGAACTTACTTCTAAAAAAGAAAACATCATTATCATTAGAGCTTCATACTTACATGACATGCTTGCTTTCATAAAACAATTTCATCATCAGAACTTCATACTTTCATGACATGCTTGTTTTCATAAAACATCTTTGTTCAATCTTGTTCTTATTCTTACAGAGGGTGGATGTCTCATGGTTCCCCATAAATCATGTGTTCTTGTTGGTTACAACACCACATCATAGGCCCTTTGACCAGCTATGAATACATCATATAGAGAAGGAATACTCAAGCAGATCATAACGCCTTCACTTTAGGTACCCTTTAGCTTTTGGTAGATTGAATCGCCTTCACCAAATACTCTTAACTATTTTTGCAGATCGTAACGCCTTCATTGTAAGCGTCTTATTTCATACCACCAATGTTAGGTGCTACAATTTCGCTCCGGAAACCATTTGGTCTCATTTGAAGCCCGTTGTCCTTTTTTCATCAAACCAAGGGATTCAATTCCATTATTACACACTCCAGAGTAGGCATGAGAGTTCCACACAGATAACCCTCCATCCTAGCATTGAGATTGTGACAAAACTAATTTACATGCTTGACTCATGTTTTATGACATATGGCAATATAATATGGCATGAATGTTTTAGATTTTAATGGAGACTCAGAATAATAATTAATATTGATCACTAAAATGACATTTTTCATTAAACATACTAACATAAGCTGTAATAAGTTAGAAGCTAACTTACAGACTGCCATTAGTAAAGAAAGTTTTAACAGTTGTAATAAAGACATGCTAAGGTTAGGGATCATTTAATATACCATAAAAAACTCATTGTCCACTTCTAAACTTCTAAAAATAGAAATTTGCAAAACATCCCCCTCAAATTTTGAGAACTCAAATTGACCCCTAAACTTTTGAAAATGGCATTTTGACCTCGAAATTAATCAAAATGCACGAACTACACATAATTTCTATAACAAACTCATTCCTAGCCTCAAAGTAATATTTTTCATACAACAATGTAAAGATATATATTAAATCTGGATTCTTAAAGTATAAGCATTTATTAAAAGCATTCAAGAATAATTTCACACTTGCAATCCCTTAAACGAAAATAATTACTTGGCTTAACCTTAGAATAGAACTCAAAAATATATTCATCCTCTTGTTTCACACTAAACCTAAAATATGCTTAGGTACACAACCATCTATACACACGAATGTCAAGCCAAGATATGTAAGCAACCATTCTTGAGTATACATCAATTGAAAATGAACCGACTCTCTTAACATCTAAGCCATGCAAATTATCAGCAAGTCTATCCTAGGTCTATATACCACCCAAGTCATAAAATTCTATATTTTCAAACCAATATCTTAATCCATCAATTCTTTTACAATAAAATGCTAACCGTAACATAGGCTTGTAATATTGTTGTATATTAACATCCATCATCATGTATCTTTACTAAAATTCACATATTTATACACTAGGCTCACAATAGCAACATGAACCTAAATCCAACTCATCACTAAGCTCCTTTACAAGCTGAAAATCAACATGAAAAAACTTGAGTCAATATCATCATCAACAAACATGCTAACCAAAATTGTATTAACTGTACATGGAATTCCAAACTCTAATACTTTAATTTTTGAACAAGAGTCATACATCCAACAAATATATTTTATTTCCAAGCTCAAAAATCTATGCGCACCCCTAAGTCATGAGAAAAATCTAACTCATATGGATTAAACTCAAACTATGATTTCTCAAATCAATAATGGATCCCGAAACTATAAACCAACTTATACAACACAAATACACTATTTTTCTTCAAGAAAAATATTCCAATAACCTAGTAACTTAATCATCTAACACATATATAAAATAAAGAGGAAAAACTAGCTTACCATAAGATGAGGCTCTCGGTTAGGGGTTGGGAAACTTTTCCACTCTTCCACTTCACTACAAACTCAGACCCTCTCACTAAAATAGTGGGCGTGGACGTGAGAAGGCTAGAGGATAAGATTTTTTTCACTTCACTACACCCTCGTCTACTTGGTTTCTTACCAAGAATTTTGTTTGGTCTTTGTGTGCGTAGAGCTTTGCTTAGGCAAGTGCATGTGTGGGGGTCAAGAGGGATTGAAAGCAGAGGGGGAGAATTCCTTTGCTGGAAGTTGGACGTGTAGCATGGCAAGTATGTATGAGAGAAACAAAGCAACTTGATGAGTGTGATGTGCAGATTGTGGAGAGGATTTCAAAGTGTGGGAGAGCTGATCATTTTGGTCCAAAGGGTAGCAAGGCAGGGCATGGTGTTTGTAAGAAAGTAAAGTCTTGTAAGAAGGGCATGATCTTTCCTTATCTTGTACAAAATCTTCTTATACAAGTGTACTATGCTTGACATGTGTGATTGAAGACCAAATGGAGGGTGATGATTGTGCCATGTGTAAAGTGAGATTCCCTAGTATTTTCCAGCTAACTTGGGCATCCTACATGGTTGGTAACAGCTTGTTGATGATGTGGCACACTAGGTGACACATGGCACTCTCCCATTGGCCCACTTGACACCCTGAAATCACAAAAATTAGTTACACGTTCTCTTTATAGATTATAAATCGACTTTGCTTTTAAATCGATATCCTATCTAGTTTTAATGTATAGACTTTTCCTAAGTTCTTATGACATTACTAATTTTCAGATTAAAGAAATTATTTTATTCTAATTTCTTTCGTACCGTTACACTGAGCACACTATTGGAGTATAGAAATGTTCATGTTGAACTTTTCAACCTCACTTATTCTAGATTGCAATTGTTGAGAAATGCGACAATGGATGGTGAATATTGAGTAACAAGAGTCACCAGCTCAAAAATGGTCTCATCATTTGACTTATTATTTGTATTGCTTTCCTACTTCACCATGACATTTATGGTAGATGCTAAGAAAACTGGCGATTGAGGAGGTGTGGAAAACTTCACATATTGATCAAAATGGTTGTTGAAAGAATATTGTTGAGTCATTGTTAAACGAGAAAATATGAAGAGTAAGAAATTAAGAATGCATATTGATTATAGATAGGCAAAGCAAAAGATTGAATGCAAATTGGATACGTTGAAGATTTCCTTTTTAAAAATAGATATGAGTACAAGACAAAACATCATCTCTTCATATCTTACTTGGTCAACATTACAAGATATGTTTGACTCATTTCGTCAAAAGTTATTCTATTAGGGTAATGGGATTAGATATAGCTTGGCTTCCCTTTTTTTTTTTATCTTCTCAAAAAATCATTTTTCTCATAAACGCTAAACCTCTACGATTATCTAAATGTGTTGGTCTTGAATTTGAGCTGTAACATCCCTATTAGTGGAATTTCTTTAAATCTTAGAAATGTTAAAAAATTCTAAAAGGATTTCAAGAATCGAGCGATCGATAGGTTTTATACCATTAGTGTGTTTGGATCTCGATCCATTACGTAGACGGAATTGCTTTTTAATTTAATTTAATTTAAGCACTTTAGAAATATAATTTTATGAAACAAATCACACCATTAAACTCATAAGAATATTTATGATTTTATGGTACAATAAAAAGTTTCAAGTTTTTCTGATGAATAATAATTTCTCGAGAGAGTGCCATGTGGCATCCTGTTCAAATAACTATCAAATTACCAAGTAGGATGTCCAAATCACTAGAAGACCTTTTTGGACACATGACACAATCTTAACCATCCATTTAGAAATCCTATGGACAATTATCAAAAGGAGTATAAGTGTGTAAGTGATGGACTGTAAATAAAACCTTGTTATCATGCTCTCTTACACCATTCACTATTTTATCCGCTCAAGTACATCTTGGCTAACGAAAAGAGGGTTTCAACTGTAATGAAACCCCAAACCTAGTGGTGCAAACCGAAATCCCAGATGTTAAGTAGCCGAAACCCTAAAATCTCCAAACCTTAAACCATGCACTCAGTTTGTGACTAAGTATTTTCCTACTTGGTTAACCCACTTCCACAAGCAATAAACAACCCAAGTACACTCTTACACCCTTATCTACTATTATACACCTTGATAATTGCATTTGATCAAGAAAAATTAAAATTGGACCAAACCTAACCGAACCCCCCCCCCCTCCCCACCCAAATGTAATACCATTCAATTTTATGAAATTTTTACATGATTTTTGAAGTTGTGGTTTGATTTAAAACATGTTAGGTTTTTATAAAATGATTTTGCATAATCTATGGAATGATAGAAGCGGATTGGTCAAAATGAGTTTTTGTTTGGTTTAGTTTGTTATTTTAGTCTCAGGGATCTTGATTCTATGGTTTTTATTTTAGTAAATCTTGTTCTAGAAATGGCGTACTCACAGCTGGTGCAAAGACCTATGATGTGATGCAGTACTGGCAAAACCACACAGTCTATTGGGAGCCATAGAGCGTCCATTTCTAAAGTGATCAAACATATCCATATATCGATGTCTCATGTTCATGCAAGTAAGTATGTCATATCCATGTCAAGTTATTATGTTCTAAGTCATGCCATGTTCATGTCAAGTTATGATTTTCTAAATCATGTCATGCATAAGCAAGTTCGTAGCTTAGGAGCCTTATTTGTTGAGATTTTTAAATCTCACTGTGATAGTCCCAACTACCATTCCTCTCGAATGGTAGATGATGTGTCAAGGATTAGAGAACTTGCACACCCCCAGCTTGACTATGTCGAATAGGTTGAGGAGCAGCCTCAGGGAGCTCATTGAGCTTTTGGATATCATTTTGGGACTGATAGCCAAGCTGAGTGAGTGGCTTGGTGTTTAGTTTAGTTTCCTATTATGTCTGTAATTATGGAAACCTGTTTACATTACTACGTCGTTTTGATTACAGACTCGTTGGACAGATGTTGTAACTTTTGATATGTGAATATTTATGAAAATATGGTTATGTTTTAAGATTAGCATTTTGGTACATTATGTATTGCTCAAAAAGAAATATTAGCTGCGATTACTGCATATCGTTATAAGTATGTCAGGTGCATTGCATTCTTAACTATTATGAATGGTGGTATGTAACCTTGTGTTGCATGTTCAGACGCTCCAAACTCCATCAAATCCTAAGTGGAGTTTGGGGGCATCACGTGAGCTCTCTCTCTCTCTCTCTCTTCAGCTTCTCTACTTATGGTTCAAGGTCAGGAGCATGCCTGTTTACTTTTTCAATTCCATGTTTTCCTATTTTAACCTTTTTATTTTTTCCATCTTTATCAGCAAGTATTCAATGCAATTCAAAAATTTGAATGTTGAGTTTATCAACCTCACTCACTCTTGCTAGTAATTCTTGAAACATGGTTATAACAGAGGCATCGTATTGAGCATTGAGAGTCCTTGATTCTGCAATGACCTCATAATCAGTCCTGCAAATTAAACGTCTTTCTACTTCGATGGAGAGTGAAGGGTTCTTGAATTAGGAACATTATTATAACAAAATTGTTCAACCACAAAAATTGTTTTGAATAAACAAAAACTAGGTTGAGGAATTACGGTGAGTAAATTTTTTCTATGAGAATCCTATGGTAAATTTAGAGCTTTCAAATTTTTTACAAAGTCTCATTTGTCAAAAATATTAAGCAGATTTGAAACTCTTTATGTACTAAGTCAACAGAGCTAATTTCATAACTCTACAACACTTGTCTAGAATAGAGCAGCTACAATTATTCATCTCTCTATAGTATCTACAAAGGCTCATTTCCTCTTTGCATTGGTCATTGTAACTTTTCTTATGATGCTAAAAGGAAGAGAAGTTTAGAAGAGAACATTAATATTATTTATATTATTTATATCTAGATATTTACTAATACTTGATTTGATTTAATGTCCTTTGAATGATTAAGCTTGATGTGTGTGTGTGTGTGTGATACATATACTTGGAGTTAACTTTATCTATACCTATTATTTGAAAAAACCAAGGCACATTCCCATAAGAGATTAAGCATTACTACCTATATCAATATTTTACTAATTGTTTATTTATAACTGCTTATGGATTTTAATGATAACAAACTAGTTCAAGTATAAGGGAGTTTCAAGTTGTCCACATAATGGAGACTTGAAGATCAAGTACATCAACAAATCAAGTATGAGTAAAGAAGGGAACAAGTTACAAAAGAAACTCTAAGAGTATTTTTGTACACCTCTTTTGATTTCAAAAAAGGTTTAAAACTAAAAAAATATTTTTTACAAAATAACCTCGTGGATTTATAAACAAGTACCCTAATGAAAATTAATTTGCATTTTTCACATGTGCATTATATATTTCAATGTTTGAAATTTAAAATTTTGAAGATGATTGATTATCTTTTTCACATGTGCATGATATGTTAAAATTTTGAAAAGTAAACGATATTATTTTTGACATATACAAAAAGTACAAGGTTTTGTTTGAAAAACTTGAGAACTGAATGATGTTGTTTGGCAATTACGAAAAGAAGTAATTTTTGTTTGAAAAATTTTGAAAAAATGAATGATGCTCCTTTTTTACATTTGAATCTTTTCAAAATTTAAAAATGAAATCCTATGTATCTATAAATAGCGCATTCAAGATCTTTAGAATTACACAACAACTATAAGCTTTACAACATTTATTCATCAAAAGCTTTCAATCTCTCTTTTCAAGCATTGAGCTTTAACGCTTGTTCGTTTTGAGGGATATATAATTTGAATTGTATTATTTTATTTAACTTATTTAGGAGTGTGCTCTAATAACTTATCCACTATTTGCTCTTATATAAACATTAAAATGGTGTCTGTAACTCTTGTGAGTGTGGTCAAAGTTCTATGTAGGGAATAGCTGAATCATCACTCGTAAGGTGATTGTAGTGGATAAGGTGCTCTATACGAATCCTTTGAAATAGTATTGCTCAAAGGTGAACTAAGTTTCCATCTCTATCTGAAGGAGATTGAATAGGGAATTTGGAAATGATCACCTTATTAAAAGACTGAGTTTGCATATTTGTTACCTTTGCTCTTTAAATTTACTATTAGTTAATATTCTATTTAAATTTTATATTGTGTATTATATGTAGGGGTGTACATTTAAGCCACTTACCTGATCCGACCCGAAAATGCCGAGTTACCCGACCGTTTTTCTTTTATCAATAACACGTTTTCTTACACTCAAACGCTAGCCCTCTCGCACTATGCCCTCTCACAAACTCACACTCAGCCCTCTCGCACTCTGCCTCTCGCACTTAGCCCTCTCGCAGTCTTAGCCCTCTTAGTTCTCACTCTCGGTGTCTCAATCTCTCTCTCGGATAGAAGGTATGGATGATTTGAACTGTTAGGGTTCTTGAGTTTGGGTTTATCTTGGTTGTTTAACTTTTGGGTATTATGGGTTTTCGATTCCTAGGCTTTCCGATTTATCTATTTTGATTTTTGGTCTCCTTAGTTTTTTCGTAGTTGATACCGGGCTGTTCCTGATGTTGTCCTACTCTTTTTTTTGGTTTATGCTGAAGATTGGGCTCACTTCTTTTTCTTTCTGATTGATATGCGCATTCATGATTGATTGATATACTGTATATGCTTGGTCTTTGCAATGGGTTCACGTTGAAGAACAATGTTGTCAAGCACCCTGAAGTTTTTCTGCTCAATTTCATTACATGCATACTTCAAATGAGTCTTGGCTCTGTTGGGCCTTTGCGTCCTTGTGTTCAGAAGATTAGTATATGGGTGTTACGAGGAGTTTTGACATAAATTGGAGTTCTGGCATAGTTTGGCCTTCAAGGTAGCTAAGGAGTTTGTTTCTTGGGGTCCCATTATTTTTGTTAAATATAAATTTGGGTAAATCATAAACGTGAATTATTTTTTAGTGAAGCTTATTTTTTGGGTTTAGTAAGTCTGGTATAGTTCTAGAAATGACTACAAAAATATTCGCAGGAAATATCTGGTCATAAACAACTTGAGTAAAATCTTTTAGGTGGGACCTGTTGCATGGTGAACTTTTTTTCCCACAGGTGTGCGTTCTTCATGGATGCTAGGCAACGTGATACTCTATTCTCTTACCTAGTAGCTTTGCTTAGAGCCTGCAACAGAAACACTCTGTTGGACAAACTGCCTTGAATTGCATCGAACCCTAGCTTATGTTTATGTATGTTTGTCTTATCCCTCAGATGTTGTCAATTTTGGCTAGCGTAGTTATACCTATGTAGCTGTGGCAAAACTAGCTTATTCTCTCCCTGTCAAATTGTCTTGTGGATTATTTTTAATTCACTTAAATGACTAGAACTCTCATACCTAAAAGGAACCTTGTAGCCGACCCCAATTAGTTGGGATTCAAACTTAGAGTTGGTTGAGTACTAGACTCATATTCCTTTGCCTCTGTGTCTATCATTTATATGCTATTAAGTAGCAACATCTTTAAGGAAGTTTTGTGATTTTTTCCTTGGTATGAATTATTTGATATATATTGATATATATATATTAATGATACTTTATTTATCTCAAATTGCAGTCACGGAGCCTAGTGCTACTGTGTCTTCGTCAGGGTCTGAATCAATCCATAGTGTAATTCATTTGGGTAGTTCTCTACCTACAACTACTCATTCTCATGTTCGCCTTCCTATTAAAAGATCTCGGAATATATCGGATGTATGGCTGTATTTTTTTAAGATTGACAATGAGGATCCCAATGATGAAAGAGTTGTACAGAATTATTGTGGTAAGACTTTATTACGTCATTCTAAAAAATAAGGTACTTCATCATTGAGATACCATATTGACACATGTAAGGTCTTTATTGAGACTGAGATCGGAAGGTATAATCCCGAATTCACTCCCTCGTGGATTAGATATCTTGGTAAGGAAAGAGAAAAAAAAATCGCATTGTTAGTATACTGTTCAATGCTCAAGTGACCAGTGCTAATTTTTTAAAATCTATTTTTTCCCTTTCGTACACCTGTGCATCTATCACGATTCTTTAGAATCGGAGATGGAACTATTATGGCCTTGACTAGCCCTGGATCATTGCGAGGCAAACATTGCCCCTATTTAAGTTTCAAAAGCTTGTGCCCACGAAATGGATGACGTAATGCTCGAAGGGTAATGCTTTTTTTTTTTTTTGATAATAAACTGATCTCATTAATCAAACCAGCCATATACAAGATGAACCAATATAACAAAGGAAAATAACAGGATCAATGCCTCATTTCCTCAGTAACCACCTGAAGGATGCAAGGGGGGGCATATTTCGATGTCATAGAGATCTTCAGTGCATTCAAGGGCCGCTTGGGCCAGCTTATGAGCTGCCATATTAGCCTCCCGATTATACATGAGAGATAGACCAATCAGCAGCTTGGATTAGAACAGCTTTGGCATCTGATATGAGGCAACCACCTAAGCTCCAGTTAGGACAACCTTGGATCACTTGGTCCACGACCTGTTTTGAATCTCCCTCCAAATAGAATTGCCTTATTCCAATTTCCATACAAAAAAAAAAAAAAAAAAATTAGAATACACTTCTCGGGACACATTCGGTAGGCCTAGCATACCAGGAGACTGTTTTGGATGTGTTTCGTACATACCAGGAGGAACTCCTCGGACAACTACGAGGTGGATTAAGGGATCTGCAAACATACAAATAAAGAAGGGAGCTCGGGGTGGTCGGTGACCCTTTGATGCTTAAGTTAGTTTTCATTCTTAGGAAGTGTTTTCTTTGCCTTAAATTCTGTGAGTTTGATCATACCTTGAGTGAGCTTTTATACTAGGTAGTTTGGAGTGATGTTGCTTCCATTCCCATGGAGCTGTCCCATTATGCCTCAGGCTTTGTGCACGTGAATCAGTTAGGGGCAGGATACCCTAAAGGAAATAATTAATGTAGCATTAAGCTCTGACTCATGTCTCGGCGCCCCCTCAATCAGGTACGACGAGTCCCTCCCTCTCTTCGTGGGGAGAACCATGGTTGTTCTTTCGGCACACATTCCCACAACTACTGCTTCACGACCATCATTTCCGTTGCTTCATAGCCTGCTGCGACAGTGCCCACCTTTCCTTCCTCAGTGTATGAGTCATGGTTACCTCTCCCTCAAGCTTCCTAGCGGTTTTTTTCTAGGACTTGAGGAGTTTGGGTCCCCTCGGCCTGTCCAGGTGGCGCTCGCTTTCCTTTTCCTAGGTGAATGGTGGTTATAACTTCTCCCACACCCTTCCTGGTCGGAACATGCTAGTGACAATTCAAGACAACTGACAAGACGGCGTATGTCACCCCTAGCCACCTCTGTTGGTGTCTCATTACTCTTATTCCGAGCCGAATAGGCCTCTCACTTGTGGAGCAAGCCCACCAAAGGCTGTTATCTTCGCTTTGCCATACTAATGGGCCTCTTTAGATCATGGGGTCTCAGACTCTTGGGATTGGCCTTTTTTACCCTCTTCATTAACCTGCTAATTCTCATTGAACCAGTTTGATGAGAATTTAATTTTCCCTCTTCTTTCATCTTTCTCCCCCTTTTACATTTTTACCCATCTCGGCCTATCGACTAGACTCCTCAAACCTGTCTTGATATGTAGTTTGGCTTTCCCTTGTCATTTTGTATCGTGTGTTTCACAGGATTTGAACCCTTCCATATCCCCTTTCTGACATGTGGGCGCGGAAGCCAACCGTCACTTTTCCCTTATATTAAATGTGGTTCTACCCTCCTTTCTCTCTTTCACCACAATGTTTTCTCTTTATGCTCTAATCTTTCCTTCCCTTCGCTCGATTCTCTTCCTCCTTCATCACTTTTGTCAATCTCCACCTTAATGGCTCCCAAGAAGGCTATTCAATCCAAATTCTCGGAGACTTGGATTTGCCCGAGGTTCACACCGGGGAGTAATTCTACATTGGGTACAACTGGCGCTTAGATGTCACCCCCAAGTTTTTGTCATCGCTGGCTTCCATCATTCGTGTCCCCGACATAGTGGTTTTTATGCCTCGAAGGTTGGCCTCTTCCCCAACATGCTCTCTTATGGGTTGAGGCTACCCTTCCCTCGCCCCGTTAGTGACTTGCTAGATTGTCTCGTATTGGCCCCCTCTTAGCTCCACCTAAATGCTTGGAGAATCTTGATGTGTTGCTGTGTCATCTCGCGACGAGCTTTATTAGAATTAGACCAGGAGCACGCTGACCTTACTAGCGGTGACTTTCTTCTGGCTTATAACCTCATAAAATGTGAGGGGAACATTTGCAGTTTCAAGGCGATGCATGCCCTCATCTCCTTGGAGCAGCGTTACCACAAGGTCAAAGATTGGCCTTCCAAAATTTTCTTCCCGTTCGGCCGAGGGTGGAAATTTTTATCAAACAAGTAAATCATCGTGAGTTCCTCATTCAGGCCATATGGGAGGTAGTTCCTGATGATAAAGCTATACGGAGTTACGTCGTATTGTCCTTGTCAAAGAATGGGTGAACAATCATCCTTTTGATGTCCTTTCAAAGGCTCTTATTGGGGACGAAAATATAAGGGAATTTTTACCTCCTCTTGGTCATTATTTTTTATGACCATGCCATACCAATGGGGTCAAAAGCCACCCCGACACGAAAGCGTTCCCCTAGCCCTCCTCCCACATGCAAGGGGAAGAAACCCCCCATGGAGGTTGCTAGGGCGTACAACAAACCCAGTGTCCCTTCCTCGATTTCCTTTAAGGATGCCCTTGGCGTTGATTGAGGTATGACGTCCACTACCATCCATGGTTGCTCCACTGCCAGCCTCGTCTATCCATCCATCAAATCCACCAAGGAGTTTTGATCATACCTTAAGTAAACTTTTATAATAGGTAGTTTGGGGTGTTGTTGCTTCCATTCCCAAGTAGTTGTCCCATCATGCCTCATGCTTCATGCACGTGAATCACCTAGGGGGTGTGATACCCTAAAGGAAATAATTAATATGCTGTTGAGCTTTGACTCACATCTCGGCGATCCCTCAATCAAGTCCGACAAGTCCCTCTTTCTCTGCGCGGGGAGAACCATGGTTGTTCTTTTGGCACGCATTCCTACAGTTGCTGCTTCACGACCATCATTTCGGTTGCTTTTCAGTCTACTACAACGGCACCCACCTTTCATTTCTCAGTGTATGAGTCATGGTTGCCTCTCTCGCACGCTTCCTAGTGGTTGTTTTTAGGGACTTGAGGAGTTTGTGTCCCCTCGGCCTGTCCTGGTGGTGCCTACCTTCATTTTCCCAGGTGAATGGTGGTAATAACTTCTCTCACATGCTTCCTGGTCGCCACACGCTGGTGATGATTCAAGGCGGCTGACAGGTCGGCGTATGTCACCCTTGGCCACCTTTGTCGGCATCTCATTACTTTTTGGTCGGGTGCCGAACAGGTCTCTCACTTGTGGGACAAGCCCACTAAAAGTTGTTATCTTCACTTTGCCAGATCGATGGGCCTATTTCAGATCATGGGGTCTCAAACTTTTGGAATGGGCCTTTTTACCCTCTCCAGAGACATTTGAAAAAATTTCAAACACACTTCCCCTAGTACAACGAAGATGTTCTTATATGGATCCGTAACAACTAACAAGAAATGGAAGTTTACCACCAAAGCCCGCTATCACTAGTCCTGACGTCAAAATCCAAATCGACTTAGCAAAAATGATTTGATCACAATGTTTTTATGCGGAATATGAACAGTATATAAACAGTATTGACCACTGTATTTCCATTTCATGTAAAAACCCAAACCCTATGCGAGTATCACGATTCATTCACATAACCCAAGCGCCACCTTATCGAGACCATGACCCGTAAATTTTGAGCCACGTGACAATTCTTCCATTAGAAATACTAATGAGAGAGATGAATGCGGCTGCTAGTTTGGAGAGTGAGATGAGATAATAATTTTATATATAGTAAAGATAGTTTGAGTTGAGTATTTTTTAAATTTGGATAAAGAAGAGAAAAAATTGAATAAAAAACTATTATAAAAATACATAGTTTATAATATTTTTTTTGTATGAGGATTTGAAAAAGTTGGAATTATTTTTTATTTTTTATTTGAAAGTTTGAAAAAGTTGTAATGATTAATTTGAAAATTTTTGTATTTGAATTATGTTTGGAAATAAGATGTGATGAGATGAAATGAGAATTTTGTATCTCATCTGAGATCCTAAACAAGCTAAGTTGAGAGATGGGAAAGTCGTTATGCAATTCACCATATTTCAAAAAAGAAACAAACAATTGAGAATCAATGCCATTGAGCTGGCCCTTACCAGGACATCAGTTCACTTATGAATATACAGTGTTCGTAGAGATGCCCAAGGTTTCGGGGATTGAAACCATCAGAAAGCTAGCTGTCTGACTGATCTTTAGAAATTTCAAAAAATGTGTTCTGAGGCGATCAAATCTCCAAAATTCCAAGTACTCTCAACGATTAGTTTAGGCACCTTTTTCTCCTCAGCCAAATTGACGGATGCTAAAATTTGGGAAAAACAAGACACTAAAAAAGTGGAAATCCAGCAAATTGTCAACTAACAATACAAACCAATTTTAAATTTTCTCTGAAAATTCTCACTCAGGGTTGAAAGTGAAGTGCAGACATCACTAGATTATATGAGCATTGTAGATCTCATAAACCCTCAGCTAGACATCCAAACATTTGAAAGTTAATTACAAACATTCATTTTGCACCATGAAAATAGTCCTAAGAAGCAGACAAGCAAATCTTAACATTTCCAAAAGCTTTTTGACCATGAATTCATAATGCTAGAATATATATAAATATATATTTATATATTTTATGTCGGGAAACCTCTCCAAGGCAGGGCCTTTCGGACCTACTCCTGCAGAGTAAATCCGGTCTCATGTATCGCACCTTTGGAAGTTTCCCTACATTGAACTGGTTAAATCACTGACTTTTCACCAGGAGGTGTGGCTCTAAATAAATATTGGATATTGGACCTTGGCGGGAATGACACCCCAAGATCAAAGATTTTAGCACTTTGGGCCAACCCCTTCGAGTTAAGAAAAGGAAAAGGATGATGTCTGACTTAATTAAATTAGAGGAAAAAGGATGTTTTCAACTTGAGAAAATTTACTGCAGTATTTCAGTACAGCTATTTTGGGCCTAATTGCAAGATTTTAACATGGATTTTTGATAACCATGTCCTTGAACAATGTTATTGCTAATCAATCCTACAGCAGCACCATGACAAACACCAATTTCAAAAATTCTTACAACACTACTAAAGCAAGAAGCATGGTTCCTCAATCCAATTTCATGCTGAAAAGAAAGAACAAAAAAACACTATTATTGCGTCCTGACGATCTTGGAACCCTCGTTTTTAGTTTTCTTATCGGTAAACAAATTTTTATTGATAAAAAGAATAGGCAAGAGCCTAAATACACAGAAAATATACAAGAGCAATTAATTATCACTTAAATGCATGTCATTCACGAAAACTTATTACCTAAAAACATGTCAAAGATGATATGCTTATATTTTTATAGCAATTAACAACATGTCTTACTAAGACATTCGAAATCAATAAATTTCCATCAACAGAAATTACCAAGACCTTCTTATTAAAATATAAGTTTTGGGCTGGGGGAACCACGCCTGCAATCAATTTCTTCAGTTTAATTCATCTGAAAGGTTCAGGTACAGACCGCAATAAGCATATAATAACTTGAACTTATTTCTTTTTACCCTCAGTTTAACTGCCCAAGGTGGATTTATCATGTGTAGTTGAAGGGAAAAAAAATAGCAGCCCCTGTGACTTGGTTAACGTGTTAAAAATCTAATGAGATAAGACTAGAGTGAAAACACAACCCATTTGTCCCCTCTATACAAGGGATAGCCCCTCCCAACCCTCTGTTCTCCGAAAGGAAGGAGGGAGGGAGGGAGGGAGAGAGAGAGAGAGAGATTTTTTTTTTTTTTACAGTGATTGAAATAGAGAAAAAGAAGTATATTTTAAATGTTGTGGGGTCGTTCTAGTCCTGTTGACCAAGATAATAAGGTACTTCATTAGGACCGAGTATCGAAGAAAAACAGTGTACCAACTAATCCAGGGGTGTACAGGCTCTCAGTAAGGAGTTTTCCGTAAGTGTACCTCGTGTAATTCAAGAGAAAAAACCCCTCAATCCAATGGCCCCTAGAGATTGTTTGTATCCAATAAGATTCGAACGTTGACCTTGGAGAGAGCATACTACCAAGACCAAGCCTTTACCACTTGAGCATACCACTTGAACCTTAGACATTAAGACATAACTTAACACCTAACCATTCATATAGAATAAGCATGTATTATAATGAACTGGGGGGTGAGTGAAGGCGTCTGTTACAAAGCGATTTTGAGGCGATTTTGTGGTTCTGTTTTTGGTAGTTCTATTTTTAACGAACTTTCCTTTTTTGTTCTTTTTTTCGAATTCTGCTCCTAGGGCTGCCTTGAGTCGGCGTCCCTGCCCCTCTGATGGCATTGCCGTTGACGGGGAATGCTGTAAATGGTCCTTCTTATGCCCAGGTATTGGTCAAATCGGGAGAATTCTCTGGTTTCAAAACTCCTATGCGTTTTCCACTGGATATTAACTGTGATCTGGGGTTTATTTTTACAGAACCTGAAATGGTGAAGGCGGCAGAGGATTTCCATTTCGCTCTCATCATGAAGTTTATGCGTACTCGTCCTGCTATCGATAAGATCCGTTTGGCAGTGGTTAAGACATGGGGATTGGTAGATATTCCTACAATCAGTTTTATAGATGATTTGCATGTGCTTATTCTGATGAAGAATAAACGTGATTTTGTGCATGGATGGGCATGTGAAGGGAGATTGTTGGAGGGCTCTGTTTTCCAATTGTTCAAATGGATGAAAGATTTTGATTTTGCTAAAGAATCACCATTGGCTCCTCAATGGATTTATTTACCAGGTTTGTTGATGCAACTATATCAAAAGGATTGTTTGTAGATCCTAGCTACTTAATTTGGACGTTATCTTGGGACTGATAATGCTACCCTTAACAGAACTAGAGCATCGGGTGCTAGAATTTGTGTAGAAGTGGATTTATCAGTGGAACTAGTGCAGGGTTTTCCCATTGTTTTATCCCCATCGAAGATTATTTGGCAGAAGGTATGGTATGAAAAAGCTGGATTCTATTGTCACAAATATTATCATCAGGGACATACTTCTATGGTTTGTAGGGTTGGTGAGAGATGAAAGGCTGATGGTCAAAGGAAGCAAAAATCGATCTTGTGACAAGTATTTAAACCTAGTAAGGGCGAGTCTCCGGAGGTTCAGATGGAATTGCCTATTACAAAGGATCCTAAACTAGTGGTTGTAGGGGAGGCAGAGAAGATATCTGTGGTTGATGGCCAAGTGGTGCATGAGATGCAAGTTTCTGGGCAGAATGTGGTTCTACCAAATAATACAGAGGATCCTGAACAATTATTTGGAGGGAGGCAGAGAAGATATCTGTGGTTGATGGCTAGGTGGTGCATGAGATGCAAGTTTTTGGGCAGAATGTGGTTAACGGCCAGGTTGTGCTGGATGTGCAAGAGAATGTGCAGCAGATTGTTCTTCAAAATTTTGTGCCAGTTGAGGTGCCAAAGGATTGCCTGAGGCATCAAGCAAGGGTGTAATGGTGCAAGTTATGGTGCAGAATAGAGATTTGCATGAGAACGTGGGGAGTAATGTTCAGTGCAATGCGGCGAAGGGTGAGGAGTTAGGTGCAATGTTGATCGATGCAATCCTATTTTGCATGAAATAATGGTCAGTCTGGTTGAGTTGTGCAGTCTGCATAACATTGCTAGTCATGCAGAAGTAGCTTTTTTGCCTCAGGATGAGGAAGCTCAGGGGGTGGCGTTTGTGCAAGGTTCTGTTTCTGACCGTGACTAGGGGAAATTTCGTCTGTGTTGGGGAAGACTAAAGGCTACGATTTAGATGTGGAACCGAGTCATATTTCTAGAACATCAAAGGAGCTAGTAGGTAAGGCAGTGCGCAAATCACAACGGGTTCCCACCTGGTCTCAAAAGTTTAATTTATGATTGAATCTATTTTCTATTGGAACGTACGGGGCTTAGGTCTGTCTAGAAAACGACTGAAGAGTTTAGTGCCAAAATATAATGCTTCTCTAGTTGTGATCTCGGAACCATTTGCAGAGAGGTTCGTATGTCTACACTTGGTAGTTTCCTTAACTTTCCTCGTTGGTGTTCCAATGTGGTAGAGGAGGGAAGCTTTGGATTTTTTGGAGGGACTCTGATATTTTTGAATTTTTATGCTGCTCGGCTCAATCGATTACGGGGTGGTTTAATTTAGATAACAAAAAAATTCTTGTTTCTTTTGTTTTATGCTAAATGTTCTCAAGTTGACAGAAGAGGTTTATGGAGGGAACTCGCCGAGGTTCAGGTGGTGGAGCAACCCTGGGTTGTTGTGGGGGATTTTAATATCATTCGCAATGATTCGGAACATATTTGCGGCAATCCTCGGCCACTGGCTTCTATGGCAAAGTTTAATGACTGCCTCGATCATTGTGGCCTTGTTGATCTTTCTAGTTGTGGGAATCATATGTCTTGGTGTAATAGGCATAAGGGAAGTTCTAGAAGCTGGGCTGAATTGGATAGGGCAGTCATTAATAATGCTTGCACCACTCAGTTTCTTTATGCTCATCTGGAGTATTTGAAGAGGAAAACCTCTGACCACTGCCCGATGGTTGTGCATTTTGATAGACCTCATTTTCATATGGTCCTTCTCCTTTCAGGTTTTAGAATATGCGGTGCTCTCATGATGGTTTTTTGGCTTGTGTTGAAGAGGCATGGAATAGATCGGATTCTACAACTGGACTTTTGAAACTGGCTATACGCCTCAAGAGAACCAAGTTGGCCTTACGAGCTTGGAATAAAAATGCTTTTGGTAGAGTGGAGATTATTATTCAGGAGGCGAGATTAAAAAATCTTGAACTTCAACTTCAACTTTGGTTTCTCCTCCGGTTTTTTCGGTTAGTTGGGGAATGTATAAATCACCTTGGTTTCAGTAATGATGAATGATACTTTTAAAGGTTCTTCCAAACCTAATCGTGGTCTACGGTAAGGAGACCCTCTATCTCCTTATTTATTCATTGTGATGGAAGAAGTTTTGATGCGACTGCTTAAGAAGAATTTTGGTAGGTTTCATCATCCAGTAGGGGTTCCTTTGATTCTCACTTATATAATGCAGATGATCTATTGATTTTTGTTAATGTGGTAAACAGTCTATTAAGAGACTTGTCGAGATTCTTAGCATTTATGAAGGTTGGTTTGGGTAGTTAATTAAGAAAAGTCTGCTCTTTCCATCCAAGCACGTCTCTTCTTCTCGGATTTGTGCGTTATTGAGACTTACTGGTTTTTGAGAAGGAAAATTTCCGATCACCTATTTGGGGGCACCTCTTGTGTCGGGAAGATTAACAACTAGAATCATTGAACCTTTTGTGAAAAAAGTAAGGAAGAAGGTAGCAGGTTGGAAATTCAAGCTACTTCTCAAGGGGGTAGATTGATCTCTTGAGGCATGTGCTTGCGAGTATGCATGTTCATATTTTCTCAGAGATTAATGTGTCGTTGGCTTCCATTGCTCACATCAACTTCTGGGGGCAAGTCAATGGAATTAATAAGATGAAATGGCGAGCTTGGCCAAAACTGTGTTTGCCAACAGGGGAGGATGGATTGGGGGTGAAAGATTTCAAGGAGGTTCAATGTGTGCTCCATATGAAATTTGCATTTAGATTGATGGCCACTAATTCTTTGTTGACGGATTTTTTCCGTGCAAAGTACATTAAGGAGAGTCACTTTTCTTTAGCTGCTGGGAGTCATCAAGGGTCTCGTTTTGGAGGTCCATTTTATCAATCTTTCCAGAGGTCTACAACAATGTCAAAGTTATAGTACAATGAGGCAACGCTTCTTTTTGGTATGATAGGTAGTTAGCTTCGGGGCCACTTTTTATGCAGGTAGAGGAAATTATAAACTCTAATCTTTGAATAAATGGGTGTTGGCGTGATGATGCTTGGGATGTGGATCGTTTGACAGATCTAGTTGGGGAAGAGACCACCATGGAAATCCTTCATAACTCCCGTGCGGGTAACTCAAGATCTGATATTTATGTGTGGATGCCATCCAAAGATGGTATTTTCTCCACTGCCAGCGCATGGGACGTGATTAGGAAGAAAGGTGAATAACTGCAAGGAAAGGAATGGATTTGGCATCACTTGTTACTGAAATGCGTTTCCATTTGCATTTGGAAAGCCTATTATAGTTGTCTTGCAGTAGATGAGCAGGTGCATGCTAGAGCAAGTTGCAACTGTTGTGTTCGGAAAGCTGGTGAGAGCATTGATCATATTTTATGCACTGGTGAAGTGGCGACGAGGGTCTGGGAGTTTGCGAGCACTTTGTTGGGAGTTCCTTGCATGCGCCAGATGCAATGGAAAGCTAGACTATTGGTGTGGTTTCCTTGTGCTAAGAAGGCTTTTGCTAAAGCCGTCTTAACTGGTTTATTACCGTGCTTGATATCTTGGCAATTTTGGATGAGAAGGTGTAAAGCTAGAATGGAAGGGGTACATGACAGTGCTACTCGTGTAACCGTCAGTTAAATACTGGCTTTGTTGTCTTGCTGGGGATCTTAGTGTTTCTAACTCTCTATCTATGCAGGATAAGAAGATTTTGCAGGAACTACAATTAGACCTTCCAGTTCAGTGGATCCATCGGCATCAATTGGTGGCCTGGCAAAGACCTCCTGCGGGCTGGTTCAAACTAAACTCTGATGGGAGTTGCCGTGGCAATCTCGGGAGTTCAGGCGGAGGGGGAGTGATTAAAGATGGAGTTGGTACGGTACGGGGAGCTTATTCTATTCATTTTGGCCAAGGTACTAATAATGGGGCTGAGTTAAGGGCTATTATAGAGGGAGTTGGGCTATGTAAACGACTTAATTTGTTTAATGTCATTATTGAAAGTGATTCTAAGGTGGTTCTTGGCTTCATGCGGGTAAGTGTACGTTGTGGTATTTATGGGATTATTGGGATGATTTACTTTCGGCTCTTGAAGGAGTTAATTTTACGGCTGTGCATCAATTTCTGGAAGCTAATCAAGTAGCGGATTTCCTAGCACGACAAGGTGACTTGGGTCGGAATTTGACTTACGAAGGCTATCGAAATTTGCCACGGATGTTGCGAGGTATCCTTCGTCTTGATATATTGGGCTTAGCCTATCTGAGGACTTAGTTTCTTTGGTTGTTTAGACTTGTTTAGTTTGTTTTGGTTTTATTTTTTGTTGTATCGTTTATTTTCTTATAGGTTTGATTTTTGGGATGTTTTATTTGAATATCTGTAAATCCCAAAGGTCCTGCATGTTACCAAAGTTTTCTTCCGCCACAAGTGAGGGCTTTTAATAAAATTAAGAGGGGGTCACTCATGGACAGGTGGCCTTCGTCTCTTCTTTAAAAAAAAAAAAAAAACCATTCATATAGCATATTCAAGTAAGGTTGACAGAACTATTTATGGTAGGTCGTGTTAATTTATTCCGAAAAATAAAATTTTAATGATTTATATTGTTATAAAATTTTATAAGAAAACTCTCCTAGTAGTATGTCTAAACCACTAAACATGGGTCTTGGTTGAGTATTTCATCCCAACTCAACGTGAGTTGTAATTAAGAATTCATTAATCCTTACTCAACATGGACTATGGTCAAGTATCTCACCGATACTTAACATGGATTGTGATTGAGTATTTCACTCCTACTGGACACAAGGTCATTCTAACTTGGAGAGGGGTCACGAGAAGAGCTTCGCACTCGTTGAGCTACATTGCCAGTGTGTAACTCACCCATGGTGGCTAACTTGGAAGGGGGTCTTGAGAAGATCTCTGTGCCCGTTGAGTTGCACCTTATGGTGGCTAACTTGTAGAGGGGTCGTGGGAAGATCTCTGCGCCAGTTGAATTGCACCTTTTGGTGGCTAACTTGTAGAGGGGTCGCGGGAAGATCTTTGTGCCTGTTGAGCTGTACCGCGAGTGTGTAACTCACCCATGGTGGCTAACTTGGAGGGGGGTCTCGAGAAGATCTCCGCGCCTATTGAGTTGCACCTTATGGTGGCTAACTTGTAGAGGGGTCACGGGAAGATCTCCGCTCCCGTTGAATTGCACCTTTTGGTGGCTAACTTGTAGAGCGGTCGCGGGAAGATCTTCGCACCCGTTAAATTTCACCGTTAGGTTGCTAACTTATAGAGGGGTCGTGGGAAGATCTCTGCACCCGTTGAATTGCATCTTATGGTGGCTAACTTGTAAAGCGGTCACGGGACGATCTTTGCGTCCGTTGAATTGCAGCTTTTCGTGGCTAACTTGTAGATGGGTCACAGGGAAGATCCTACGCCCGTTGAGATGCACCACGAGTGTGTAACTCACCCATGGTGGCTAACTTGGAGAGGGCTCACAGGAAGATCTCCGAAGCGGAGTTGCACCTTATGGTGGCTAATTTGTAGAGGGGTCACAGGAAGATCTCTGCACCCATTGAATTGCACTATTTGGTGGCTAACTTGTAGAGGGGTTGCGGGAAGATCTCTGCGCCAGTTGAATTGCACCTTTTGGTGGCTAACTCGTAGAGGGATCACGGGGAGATCTCTGCGCCCATTGAATTGCACCTTATGGTGGCTAACTTGTAAAGGGATAGCAAGAAGATCTCTGTGCCCATTGAATTGCACCTTTTGTTGGCTAACTTGTAGAGGGGTCACGAGAAGATCTTCCCGCCCGTTGAGCTACACCGCGAGTGTGTAACTCATCCATGGTGGCTAACTTAGAGGGGGGTCTCGAGAAGATCTCCTCGCCTGTTGAGTTGCACCTTATGGTGGCTAACTTGTAGAGGGGTCGCGGGAAGATCTCCCCTTTGAATTGCACCTTTTGGTGGCTAACTTGTAGAGGGGTCGCGGGAAAACACCCATTGAATTGCACTGTTAGGTTGCTAACTTATAGAGGGGTCGTGGGAAGATCTTTGCACCCGTTGAATTGCATCGTATGGTGGCTAACTTGTAAAGGGGTCACGGGAAGATCTTTGCGTCTTTTGAATTGCAGCTTTTCGTGGCTAACTTGTAGATGGGTCGCGGGAAGATCTCTACGCTCGTTGAGATGCACCACGAGCGTGTAACTCACCCATGGTGGGTAACTTGGAGAGGGCTCACAGGCAGATCTCTGCGCCCATGGAGTTGCACCCTATGGTGGCTAATTTGTAGAGGGGTCACGGGAAGATCTCCACACCCATTGAATTGCACTGTTTGGTGGCTAACTTGTAGTGGGGTCGCGGGAAGATCTCTGCGCCAGTTGAATTGCACCTTTTGGTGGCTAACTTGTAGAGGGATCACGGGGAGATCTCTGTGTCCGTTGAATTGCACCTTATGGTGGCTAACTTGTAGAGGGGTAGCGGGAAGATCTCTGTGCCCATTGAATTATACCTTTTGTTGGCTAACTTGTAGATGGGTCGCGGGAAGATCTCCGTGCCTGTTGAATTGCACCGTTTGGTGGCTAGCTTGTAGAGGGATCGCGAGAAGATCTTCACGCCCGTTGAATTGCACCTTTTGGTGGCTAATTTGTATAGGGGTTGCGGGAAGATCTATGCTCCCGTTGAATTGCACCCTATGGTGGCTAACTTGTAGAGGGTAGCGGGAAGATCTCTGAGCCCGTTGAATTACACCATTTGGTGGCTAACTTGTAGAGGGGTCGCGGGAAGATCTCCATGCCTGTTGAATTGCACTGTTTGGGGGCTAACTTGTAGAGGGGTCGCGGGAAGATCTTCGCACCCATTGAATTGTACCTTTTGGTGGCTAATTTGTAGAGGGGTCACGGGAAGATCTTGGCGCCCGTTGAGTTGCACCGCGAGTGTGTAACTCACCCATGGTGGCTAACTTGGAGAGGGGTTACAGGAAGATCTTCGCTCCTGCTGAGTTGCAACTTATGGTGGCTAATTTGTAAAAGGGTCGCGGGAAGATCTCCGCGCCCGTTGAATTGCACCGTTTGGTGGCTAACTTATAGAGGGATTGCGGGAACATCTTTGCGCCAGTTGAATTGCACCGTTTCGTGGCTAACTTGTAGAGGGATTGAGGGAACATCTTTGCACCAGTTGAATTGCACCTTTTGGTGGCTAACTTGTAGAGGGGTCGGGGGAAGATCTTCGCGCCCGTTGAATTACACCTTTTGGTGGCTAACGTTTAGGGGGGTCACGGGAAGATCTCCACACCTTTTGAATTGCAAGTTGAATTGCACCGTTTGGTGGCTAACTTGTGGAAGGGTCGCGGGAAGATCTCTGCTCCAGTTGAATTGCACCTTTTGGTGGCTAACTTATAGAGGGATCACAGAAAGATCTCTGCGCTCGTTGAATTGCACCTTATGGTGGCTAACTTGTAGAGGGGTAGCGGGAAGATCTCTATGCCCATTGACTTGCATCTTTTTTTGGCTAACTTGTAGAGAGGTCGCGGGAAGATCTTCATGCCCTTTGAGCTGCACCGCGAGTGTGTAACTCACCCATGGTGGCTAACTTGGAGGGGGGTCTTGAGAAGTTCTCCGCGCCCTTTGAGTTGCACCTTTTGGTGGCTAACTTGTAGAGGGGTCGCGGGAAGATCTTCTCACCCGTTGAATTGCACCGTTAGGTTGCTAACTTGTAGAGGGGTCGCGGGAAGATCTTTGCACCCGTTGAATTGCATCGTATGGTGGCTAACTTGTAAAAGGGTCACAGGAAGATCTTTGCGTCCTTTGAATTGCAGCTTTTCGTGGCTAACTTGTAGATGGGTCGCGGGAAGATCTCTATGCCCTTTGAGATGCACCACGAGTGTGTAACTCACCCATGGTGGCTAACTTGGAGAGGGCTCACAGGAAGATCTCTGCGCCCATGGAGTTGCACCTTATGGTGGCTAATTTGTAGAAGGGTCACGGGAAGATCTCCGCACCCATTGAATTGTACTATTTGATGGCTAACTTGTAGAGGGGTCACAGGAAGGTCTCTGCGCCAGCTGAATTGCACCTTTTAGTGGCTAACTTGTAGAGGGATCACGGGGAGAACTCTGCGCCCGTTGAATTGCACCTTATGGTGGCTAATTTGTAGAGGGTTAGCGGGAAGATCTCTGCGCCCATTGAATTGCACCTTTTGTTGGCTAACTTGTAGATAGGTCGCGGGAAGATCTTCGTGCCTGTTAAATTGCACTGTTTGGTGGCTAGCGTGTAGATGGATCGCAAGAAGATCTTCGTGCCCGTTGAATTGCACCTTTTGGTGGCTAATTTGTATAGGGTTTACGGGAAGATCTATGTGCCCGTTGAATTGCACCATATGGTGGCTAACTTGCAGAGGGTAGCGGGAAGATCTCTGCATCCGTTGAATTACACCATTTGGTGGCTAACTTGTAGAGGGGTCATAGGAAGATCTCCGGGCTTGTTGAATTGCACGTTGAGTTGCGCCGTTTGGTGGCTAACTTGTAGAGGGGTTGCGGGAAGATCTTCGCACCCATTGAATTGTACCTTTTGGTGGCTAATTTGTAGAGGGGTCGCCGGAAGATCTTGGCGCTTGTTGAGTTGCACCGTGAGTGTGTAACTCGCCCATGGTGGCTAACTTGGAGAGGGGTCACAGGAAGATCTTCGCTCCTGTTGAGTTGCAACTTATGGTGGCTAATTTGTAAAAGGGTCGCGGGAAGATCTTCGTACCCATTGAATTGCACCGTTTGGTGGCTAACTTGTAAAGAGATTGCGGGAAGATCTTTACGCTAGTTGAATTGCACCTTTTGGTGGCTAACTTGTAGAGGGTCGTGGGAAGATCTCCGCACCCGTTGAATTACACCTTTTGGTGGGTAACGTTTAGAGGGGTCATGGGAAGATCTCCACACCTTTTGAATTGCTAGTTGAATTGCACTGTTTGGTGGCTAACTTGTAGAAGGGTTGCGGGAAGATCTTCACGCCCATTTAATTGCACCTTTTGGTGGCTAACTTGTAGAGGGGTCACAGGAAGATCTTTGCGCCCATTGAATTGCATCATTTGGTAGCTAACTTGTAAAGGGGTCACTGGAAGATCTTTGCGCCCGTTGAATTGCACCTTTTGGTGGCTAACTTGGGATTCATTTTCTTGAGTCTCAACAGCATACATAAAAGCAAAAATAGTTTTTCTAAACAAATAAGTACTGATGCGTAAGGAAACAAACTTTTCTAAGGGTAAAACCTTTTAAGATGCTCGGCGTTCCATAGGTGTTGAAGCTCTCTTCCCTCCCTATCTTTGAGCCGATATGGTCATGGGTTGTTGCTAGCGGTCACTATGTAGGGTCCGTCCCATTGTAGACCAAGCTTCCCTCCATCATAGGTAGTGACCCCTGCTTCTGTTAAGACTCGGTTGCCGACTTTAAATGACCTCAGCTTGACTCACTTGTTGAAGTATTGTTCAGCTTTCCTCGCAAAGGAGATGTTCATTTCGACCTAACTACTCTCAGTATCTAAGGCTAGTGCTACGCAGGCTGCTGGGGAACCTCTGCTTCTTCTCTTACTTCTTCAAGAAGGTCCCATTGTTCAACAAGAGCCCGGCCATTTTCTGGCTGATCAAAGTGGTTGGTCTGGTAAGTTGGTAAACTAATTTCAGTGGGGGCCACCACTTCGCTTCCGTATGCAAGAGCGAATGGCGTTTCTCCCGTTGGGGTTTTCACCTAGGTTCTATAAGCCCACAAAACTCCTGGCAACTCTTATGCCCAATTGCCCTTTCGGTTTCCTAATTTATTTTTTAAAATTCTGAGTAGGGGTTTGTTTGTTGACTCTGCTTGTTTGAGTTCTTGACACCACGCCTTGTAATGCTCGAAGTCGAATTGCTTCCAATTGTTTGAGATGATGGCCCTTAAAATTTTGAATCTGCATACGACGTTCTTCCGTAAAAACTTTGTCACGACTTTAGTCCTTATGGTAGCTAGGGCTTCTGCCTTTGCCCACTTTGTAAAATAATCAACCACTACTATCATGTGCTTTATCCCGCCTTTCTTTGGTGATGGATGACAATTTCTCTGGCGGGCCATGTGGAACTGGGGTGTAAGCTTGGCACTAGGTGCATCTCTTGGCAAACTACTTGGCATCCCGAAGGGCGTTGGGCCAAAAATACACTATCCTTAGGGCCTTTTTTGCCAATGCCCACAGACGCCCTCGTGTATTTCTGCAAGCACGTACTGGGCTTCTCCGAGTGAGATGCACCTTAATAAGGGCATTGCGAATCCCCTTTTGTACAAGACCCTGTTGACTTTAACAAACCATGCCGCCTTCTTTCTCATTTTTCTTGCCGCCTCCTTTCCTTTGGGAAGCTTTCCCGTCTCCAGGTAATCTTCCACTTCAACGGCCCACCCTGGCATTTTGGACCCTATCTATGCTACTTCGACCCCGATGGCTGGTACTTCGATCAGTCTCCTCTATACCTCTCATGGTAACTCTGCCTCGTCCTTAGCTGATGCCGCCTTGGCAGCTTATCGACGACCATGTTGCTTGCTCTCGAAATTTGCATTATAGAGAAGTATTCGAACTGGTCGCGCAGCACCAGTGCTTGCTCGAGATATTTCTTGAGTTTTTCCCCTTTAGTGGCGTAGGCCGCCATGACCTGGTTCACCACTATCTTGGAGTCCGCTTTCAACTCTACTTGTCTGGCACCTAACACTTTGGCAGCGGATAACCCTGCTATTAAGGTTTCGTACTCTGCTTCGTTATTGGTGGTTTTGAATGTGAGCATTGCCATGTAATAATGCTCCTGTTTGGTTTCCGTGATAATGTGTACCCCTATACCACCCCATGTTTGGCGTGCCGACCCATCAACAAAAATGGTCCAGGGCTGGTCTGGAAGGGGTGCCACGACCTTGGTAGGGAAACCACTGAATTTAGCCACAAAATCTGCTAGGGCTTGTCCTTTAACTGCATTTCTGGGTGCATAGCTAATTTCGAATTCGCTGAGTTCTATTGACCATGCGACCAGGCGCCTGGACGAGTTCGGCTTCTGTAGTATTTTTCAAAGAGGGCTTTCCATCAGGACTGTGATGGGGTGAGTTTGAAAATGCAGTCACAATGTTCTGGTGGCTACTATCAGTGCAAATGCAAGCATTTCTATTCGCGGGTATTTGACCTCTACGCCTTGTAAGGCATGACTCGTGTAATACACAGGCGCCTGAGTTCCTTCTTCTTCTTTCACCTAGACGGTCAATACTGCTTGGGGGGATACTACCAAGTATACGTGCAGAGTGTCTCCTTGGTTGGGCTGTTTCAAGAGGGGAGGGTTGGCCGAGTATTTCTTCAATTCTTTGAATGCCTGGTCGCACTCTTCATTCCAAGGGTGTACCTGCTTTAAAACTCAAAAAAAGGGGAGGCACCTATCTGTTGACCACGATACGACCCTGTTCAAGGCTGCTACCCTTCCTGCCAGGCACTGGGTATCATTGATGGTTCGGGGCGGTGCCATCCTCAGAATGGCTTATATCTTTTCGGTGTTGGCCTCTATTCCTCTCTGCAAGACTATAAACCCCAGGAACTTACCCGAGCTTACTCCGAAGGTGCACTTAGCTGAGTTCAACTTCATCTTGTACTTTCGCAACACTGCAAAAGACTCCTCAAGATCTGTCAGGTGGTGACCGGCCCCTTTACCTTTTACTAACAGGTCGTCTATGTAAACCTCCATAGTTTTTTCCAATATGGCACTTGAATATTCGATTAACCAACATTTGGTACGTTACTCCTGCATTCTTCAGTCCGAAGGACATTACTCGATAGCAGTAAAGTCCTTCGTTAGTTATGAATGTCTTATTCTCCTCGTTTGTTTTACTCATTCTGATTTGGTTGTATCCAGAGTAGGCATCCATAAAGCTTAGAAATTGATGTCCGGCTGTGGCATTTACGATGATGTTGATCCGGGGCAATGGAAAACTGTCTTTTGGACAAGTTTTGTTAAGGTCGGTGAAGTCCACACACATTCGCCACTTGTCATTTGCTTTCTTAACCAATACCACGTTGAAAAGTCACTAAGGGTAATTTGCCTCACGTACAAAGCCTACTACTAGGAGCCGATCTATTTCCTCTGCTATGGTTGTGCATTTCTCAGCGCTGAACAACCTTCTATTCTGTCTCACTTTCTTAGCCTCTAGATCGACGCAAAGGCTATGCACTATGATCGAATTTTCAATCCCGGGCATATCCTCATGGCTCCAGGCAAACACATCTCTATGCTTAATCAATAATTGCTTCAAGGCTTCTCGATATTCCGAAGGCCTACTCTCGTGTTGCCAGTTGGGCGATTCAGGGGTAACCACACTATCTTTAGTGGCTCGTTCACCTCAGCCTGCATCAAATCCTCCTCGTTCCTGGTTTCCATGTCTAGTTCCTCGCTTGTAAGCAGTGGGGAAGGCGGCGGCTGTAATGGCACCCGCGCCCTTGGGCTACCCATTATGTAGGCATCAACTCCCCATTCTTCAACTCTTGGGCGTAGCATTCTCGGGCTAATGTATGTTCACCCCGGACTTCACCGACTCCTGCGTCTATCGGGAACTTTACCTTAAGGTGATATGTAGAAGTGACCGCTTTGAGGGTATTGAGGGTTGGGCACCCTATTATGGCATTGTAGGATGACAGAGCCTTTACCACCAAGAAGTCCACCATGGTGGTAACTACCTGGGCGCCTTGCCCTGCTGTTACTAGGAGTGTGATGGCTCCTACTGGTTGGACTGCTTCTCCTGAGAATCCCTTCAGTGGCAAAGGCGATGGTCGCAACCTGTCGGCGCTGATCCCCATTTTAGTGAGTGCATCCAGAAAAGGATGTTGGCAGAACTCCCGTTGTCGATCAAGATGCACCTGGTCGTGTAGTTGGCGATCACAAGTGTCATGACCAGGGCGTCGTCATGGGGGTATACGACCCCTTCACAATCTTTCTCGTCGAAAGAGATAGTCGGTGTTGCTTCTGACTTTTGGTACTTGCACGGCCTATCTGTCGTGTATACCTCATGATATCTCGCCCTACGGGCATGAGTTTTCCTTCTAGACATCATGGTGCCGCCTCTAGCAAACCCACCTGTTATCTTGCTAATTTCGCCTAGGGGGCCTACCCTTGGCTCCTCCTGGGTAGCGGGGAATTATCTCTCCATCTCTCCTCCTGTCTGTGGCGCTTGGGGCTCCCGCCTTGCCTCTCGCAATATTCCTCCCTCTGGGATTTGATGTAATCGGCCAACATTCTCTCCAGCTCTCCACTTCCTGTCATTCCTTCAACTCGTCTTTTGAGGGTCCTACACTTCTCAATCCAATGGGTGTAGGTTTGATGATAAGTGCAGTAACGCTGGTCCCTTTTGAACAGGGGTTCTTCCTTCCCCGAGCTTCTACTGCTTTCCTGCACACTAAGATTGTTGTGCATGGGCCGGGGCCCCTGGTTCTAGCGACTGACTTATCGGTTTCGCATGCTATCATGATTTGAACTTTGTGCGTTTTTCTTTCTGTCTTTGTCTTTGGCGCGGCTTTTGTCCCTGCTCTCTAATTTTGCTTCTTGCTTTCGCGGTTTGATCAAGGCTTGTAAGGTATCCTCTGCATTGACAAAGTCGTTCGCTCTATCCATGAACTCCCTTAGCGTGGATGGAGTCCGTCGCGCCAGTTAGGCCATGAATGGGCTTCAGGGCCAAACTCCTCCCAACAGCGTTGCTAACATGATCTTCTCGTCCTAATCGTCAGTGGTAAGCCTTTCTTTATTGAAGTGCGTCAAGTACGTCTTCAGGCTCTCCTCTTCCTTCTGTCTTACGGTTAGCAACTAGGATGCCAGTTTTCGACATCTCCTGCTTGCCATAAACTATGTCAGAAACTGCATAGCAAGCTCTTCAAAGCTAGTAATTGACCCAGGATGAAAGGTCCCGAACCATCCCAGCGTTGTTACCCTCAGCGTCAGCGGGAATGCGCAGCAAGCTATCTCCCTTGGAAAGCCTTGGAGAGTCATGTGTGCCTTGAAGCTCTCGAGATGATCGATGGGATCTTTAGACCTATCGTATAAATCAATCTGCAACACTTTGAATCTAGTCGGTAGGGGGAATGCCACGAGCTTTGCGCTATAAAGGAGGTCCATTCAGGTGAGTTACTCCACAGAGGAGGAGCTGCCCATCCTCTTCGCCATTTCCTTCTCTACCAGATCGCGTAGTTCGTCGCGCATATTTTTTTTTCCACCTCTTCACTACTAACTCCTCCCTCACTGTGCACATCACCTTCAGGCTGTCTATTCTAGGCCGGGGGGTTGTCCTTTTGCCTTCTTAGCTCCTCGTTGTCTTTCTGCAATTGTTCCACAACGGCCATGACTTTTCTCAACCTCTCCTTCCATCTACTAACCTTCCTTCTTCTTCTGTCGTGCTCGGTCTTGGATCCCGGTCAGCTTGTGATCGTGTGACTACTGGCATGTAAAAATCACGTTGAAGTCTACTAAGATCCCATAGACGGTGCCACTATTGAGGACGTGTTTCAAACCACTAACTGTACAGATGACCTGCAATCATAGAATGGGATGGCGGATGGCGGATGGCGCTTGTTGCCCTACGTAGGCTCCAATGCTTAAGTTAATAACGATATATGGAAAGAATGTATGTTCAGAGTTCAAGTCTCTGATTTGTTACCTTTATGGATCCATATATAGGAGGGTGTGACATGGTGGCCATTATCCTTGGTCAATGGCCCTTTATGCCTTTCTCTCATGATCTCCCATTAACCGGAAAAGATGTTTCCCCTTTAGTTAAAGTGCTTGGGTCCGACTGTGGGCCCTATTCCCGTGGATTTAGGACTGTCTTGCCTCGTGGTTCGGGCCCTTTGTCTATGGGGCTCCCAATTTAAGCCTTCAATAGTCCTTCTGGATTCACATGAGTGAGCTTAGGCTTTTGGAAATGGGCTCGAAGCCCGGGAGGCATAAATGTCACCCCCAGTTACCTTGTTGAAAGGTAGTTTAAAGAAGGTGGAAGCAAACATACGCTTTCTAGTCCCATGAAATTTACCCCACTTTAGGAATTCTTTTTCTCACCTTCTCTCAATAAGCTCATTTTTTCCTTTTCTTTTGAAAAACTTAGGGTGGGGAGTTGTACTCCCTTAATTTATAGAGGGGGCGAATGGCCTCCGGTTGTGTTTTGCCCCTGGTCTTGAAAGACCAAACTTTTAACGCAGCATATCTTTCTTCCCTTTATAAAGTCGGTTGAATTGGGGCTAAAACCGGTATTCCAATTGTCTTCCTTTCACATGTACTATATATATAACTGGAAAGCTAGACTTAAATAGATTTCTTTAGCTCAGGTAAACACCCTAATATGCCTAGATTCCTTTCATTGGTCTCGTTTGTTTTTGCAAATAAGATGAGTTGAAATTAAAATTAAAAGTTGAATAAAATATTGTTAGATATATTTTTTAATATTATTTTTGTTTTAAGATTTAGAAAAGTTGAATTATTTATTTTATTTTGTGTGAAAATTTAAAAAAATTATAATGAGGTGTGAAAACAAACAAATCCGTACTTCTTTAGACATCCAATAATTCTTAATTAAAATATGGTAGAAATGATAGTTGCAGTCGTGAGCTAGTGTGCAAACGTCGTGCAATCACTTTGAAAAAAAATAAATAAATACAAGATTCATATGAAAAGAAATTAATTTTTTAATAGTGAATCCCACTCTTTTTCAAAATGACTGTACAGCACTTACACACTCCATGACTGTAGTTAGCATTACTCAAAATAGGGAAAGCCGTTAATTTGAAAGACCAATCAATAACCCAAAAACAAAAATTTCTGTATGTACCTTGAAGGAACCATTCTGCTTGGAGTTTCTTGACCACTCTAGTCCCAACACTTGACTCGATGTCTGGTACCAAGCCCTCAACACATGATCACCATAAACCTTCCGTGCCACTGCAAACTCCCAAGAATTCTTCGCGAAATCGTAGCACGGTTCAAATGTTGTCACCCCTTCGTGAACATAAGTGTACTTCAACTTGCAATTTCTCGAGCCAAGCGCGTGATTATCTGACAGCTTGTTTGCAGAATCGAGCACCAGGGTTCCGTCCAAAGTTGTCCTCTTGTAGGAATGAAAGCACTAAAACAGGAATGCACGAAATCAGAAACCAGATAGATTACATCAGGAATTAATGCATGAAATCAGAAAACAGATTACATAATCTCAGCACATTGAGAAGGATAATATAACAACTCAGGTTATAGAAACACATATATACATACATGCATGTGCTTATTAAAGTATAAGAAACATAACACTGTGTTTGGTAGATAAGAAACCGATACTTAAGAAACCTTTTTTTAAGTATACATACAGCTCGGAGCTTGACATCGCCGGCGTTAAAACTGAGCGTTGCAAGGGCGACGGCCGGGCCGTTGCTTTTCTTTGTTTCGTATCTGCCTTTCATCGACACCTTCATTTTGCAGAAACCAGAGAGAGAGAGAGAGAGAGAGAGAGAGGTACAGACGGTGATAATAAGAAAGGATTATTTTCTTGTAAGTTTGTAACTATCGTATATCGTTCCGGCGGTTGGTCGTTTTTTTTTTTTTTTTTTATTTTGACGGCTACACCTTAATAGAATAAAAAATAAAGAAATATTTTATTCTCAAAGTACGTGGCAGAGGCATATAATGAATTCTCGAGAACGGAAGGCAATTGTTTTAAAAATTAGTCTAATTTATTATTAAAAATTAGTTTTTTATTTATATAAATTTTGTATTTATTCATTTTTTTAAAATAAATTATGTGGTGCTTGTGCATTTCAACACTGTAAATATCATTTCTCTTAATAAAATACTTAATAAAATACTTAACGTGTAGAACATATCTAATAAAATATTTACATGTCATGATTTGATTTGTAAAATAAATTTTTAAAATTTAAATTTCACAAATCAAATCTTACTATTCAAGTGATATAGATTGTGTGATCTACACATCGAGTGCGTTTGGGATTTTCTTCAATTTAAGAGTTTACTTTTGTAAAAATTTTGTGTGATTGCAACAATGCTCTTCCTACGGGCATGCTTGGGGTTGCACTAGGGATCTTAACAAAAAAAATTATTTTTGTCAGTCCTACATTGCACATCTATTTTTATTTTTTTCATAGTAGATATGTGGTATAAGACTAATGAGTAGAAAAATGATTTTTTTTTTTCTAAACAAGCAAATTTCATTATAAAATGAAAAGATGATACATGATGAGAGAGTGAGGTTTCCCAACAAACACCCGTATACAATAACCATAGTGCAAAGGTGATGTAAAAAAAAAAAAAATAATAAAACGGGTTTTGGGACCAATTTCTTGGTCTCCACCCATGCCTTACAAAGAGGGTACAATCGTAAAAGACGATTTTCAAGTAAGTCACCGCTGTAATCGATGTAAGCTGTAGATGCACTGTAGTTTGTTGTCTTCAGATATTTTTTTAGAGAGATCCGTAATTCCTTCTTCAAGATCATCGATCAGGGAGAGCGATAACATAGTAGACAGTTCGACATCGATTGGACTGATATGCGGCAGATCATCTGTCTTCTCGCGCATCTCTGGTGGCATATGGAGGCCACGTGCCGATGGTTGGGAGGTGAGGTGAGGAAGATCTGTTAGATCATGATGTGAGGAATCTGTTGGTAGGGTGCGTGTAGCCGGTAGAGTCGTCGGGGCGCGGCGGCGCGTGAGAACCACGCTAAGAAGCGCCAAGGACTTTGGCGCGGTTCCGCATTGTTCCAGTAGATCGGCGGCAATAGGGTTGTGTGGTGGGGCGCATGTCAACTGATGGTGGTTCGAGTGCATTAGATCTAACGAAAACCGAACCGGTGGAGGGGAACAGAGGAAAAAAAAAAAAACATTACCATGAAGCATATTCACACAATAGTAATGGAAAGGAAATGAGGATGGAGAGGAGGGTAAGAGCTACATCTCCACCCTCCTTTATGATGGAGGCTATCAGAATGACTTAGGCTTTCTAGTGAGAATGGAGAGCTTCTCTTTCTAGAGAGTAGAAGAACGCTTTATCAAAACCTCTTATGCCTAAATATCACCTAAGAGAGTATCCTTTGATGGGTCATCAAGCTACTTTGTACGCAAGAATATTGCCAGCATCATATACATGAGTTTTACTATTTAGATCATAAGTAACCAAATTTATCCTCGAATCGTATATATTTTTTTCATAACATTCTACTTAATCAATTCAAAATTATGCCAAAATCAACTAACTCATGGCATGCATCATTGTGGGTCTATTTGTGTTCTCCAGTCTATAACTTCTATAGATGCATATGGACTAAAATTCCATTAAGTCTATGAATATGATCTTAATAGCATTTTTACAACCTAGATTAATTTCTCACGAGTTCATCCCAACACTTATGCATTGATTTAAAACCAAATCATCACAAAATCATCAGACTGAGCATATGCATAATGTTTCTAGTTTTTCCTTGCCAAAGAGAGGTTCAGAACCTAAATGAATCATGTGTTTTTAATCTTATCCCAATCACAAGGCTTTTATAAATGCTCATTAATCAAGCTTAGGAAATTAACCAAGATTTCATAAAATAAACTTTAATAAAATGAAAACTGAAAACACGCTTGATGATCAACACAAGATATTGATTTCTAAACCTATCATGACATGCTATTTTCCTCAAATTAAATTTTCATTCAATACCCAAAGATGTTAACTACACTTAAGGTAACATATCACAACATGTCATGACTAGAATTTCATACCAAAATAACATATTCATGCAAAGCTTCAAATTTGACCGAATTGCATCACTTGAGCAAAACCTTTTTATAACTCAATCAAATCTACATTCTCATGTTAATCTAAAACCCAAAAAGAGATAAGGCAAGAGAATACTTACAAAAATCGTAGCCCTTGAGCTCTCAAAACTCAACTCACTCCAAGAACCTCACTCAAGCTATTCGATTTCTCATATTCCTCACACTTTGAATGCTTTGCTCTCAAGAACACCAAAGGAAAGTTAGAGAGAGTTGTGTGAGGGCAATGAGGGGTACGACAATGGCTAGATGAAGAGGCTTGTGAGTGGTGGAAGTGGGCGACGGAGTGTTGAGTGAAAATTTTCAGATTTTTGTCATGCTTGGTCAGCTAAATAGTAATCTAAAGCTTTGTGATTTCATAAATTTTTGGTGCTAGAACGTGTCTATAGGTGCAGGTGCTGCATTGGTTCAGAAATCTAAATAGAAAAAATCAAATAATGACAAGGAAGTCATGAAGATGGTCGACGGTTTGGTTCTTCTCATGTTGTCTAGTTTTTTTTATCACATCTTGTCCCATTCTTTTGGTATATTTTGGGGGTATTATTACCACCATTTGAAGGTTTTCAAGCGAAGAAGAGAGGCATGAGTGGCTACCAAGTGATTATGCATGATTTGAAAATGAAAAAGGTGAAAATGGGCGATGGTTCAGCCAAGTGATTCATGTCTACCTCTCTTTGAGCCAATCAGTTAGGCTGCCTTGGGGAGGTAATTGGACAAGCAAGCACTTGAGTACTTTCAAGCACTTCCAAGGGACAAAATGAAAAAGGTGGTGGCGTGCGGATGGTGGCTGTTTTGGTGCAAATAATCCATGAAGATGAAGGTGCAGCCAGTTTGAATTCAACTTCACCACTTAGGTAAATAGTTAGGTTTTTGTTTTTGGTTTCTTGGAATGGTTTTGAACACTTGCTAGGTCTAATTCTAAGGTGAAATCATGAGGATCTAAGGGTTAGAAATTCTCTTGAAAATTGGTTGAAAGGGCATTGGTTTTTGGGTGGTTTGAAGAAGGGTACTCGGTTTGCACCAAGGATGCTGATTGGTGGAAATGTGGTGGCATGACATGCCTTTGGCTCATGTGACATGGGTTGAGTCAAATCTAACCTCCATGGGTTGCGTAAGGGTGATGCAAAACAAATATAAAATCCAAAAGTTTCAGATGAAAAATTATAAACAAAAGAGTTTCAAGAAAGCTGAAAAAACTTGATTGGTGCAAAACTGCAAGTGCACAGTATCGTAGTTTTATAGTAAAGTGATGAGAAGAGCATCGTCCTCATGGACTGGTAACTTACTTTTGACAAATATTGAAATTATACTAATCTCGACTTTATTTAGAAAGTCACTAAAATTTTTGTAATTGCAAATTAAAATAAAATTCATTCAAAGAAAATACTCAAAGGAAAATAAAGATGTTGCACGAAGATCAAGTTAATGAGGAAAGAAACTTCTAGGAAATCGATTTCACCTAATCCCTCACTATGTTTTACTCATATAACTAATTGAATTTAATTCTTTTTGTTTGTTAGCAAATCTCCACAAACATCCAAAAGCCTCTTTCGATAGTCAATTAGAAATTATTCTTGTTCATCATTTTACACAAGAGTATGCAAATTAATAAAGTAATAAAACCAATTATTTAAATACTACATTGGTTCATACAAGTCTTTCAATCTCTATATTTACCTATAACGAAATAGCCAAGATCTATCCTATAATTCCGTCTTTTGACAGCAAATCACAAGATCAAAATCATCTAATTAATGGCCAATTAATTAGAAGAAATAAGTTCAGAATAAATCAAACAAACATAGAAGATAATTATTTCAAATTAACATAGAAAAACAAGCATAGTTCGGAACTAGATTACATCGTTTTCTTAGAATATAGAAAATTTAGTTTATGCTAAAAATTAAATTCAACATAAACAAATTCATCATAATTTTTCTGAGAAGAATGGAAGAAAATCAACAGTAAAAAAATACTGAGCACAGTCCGCAGCGGCCTCGAATGTTTTCTTCCGCCTTTCACTTTTCTTTTCCGTTGTGTTCAAATTTTTTTCTTTTCTTGTGGTAGGTAGAATAATAATCATCAGCCTCTTCCTTTGGAATTTCCGTTCAGTAGATTTTCAATAGTCCTTATCTTTTCAAAACAAAATCTCTTCCTTTCGGCATAAACTTCGGCTTTTCTTTCAACACTTTCTCCCTTTTTTTTTTCATTCTGTGTAACGTCGTTCTGTAGAAGCCTCTTCGTTCTTTTTTATTTTTTTCTCTTCCGTGCATGCGTGCAGAAGCCAAGAGCCCGAATCTCACATTGCGTCCAGGATGCAAATGCCAAAGGCCTGTATTGCACGCGTTCCCGCTTCTCCAGCCAAGTCAAACCGCTTCAGTCCGTTTCGCTCAAGAGCCCAACTGTCTCACGCAAGCCAGCGCGTAGCTCGTGTCCCACTTTGCATGCATTTTTCTCTTTTATTCAGCAGCTCTTATATTCAAATAATATATTCATTTAAATGAGAGAGTTCCTAGATAATAAGCTTCTAAAATTTAGATTTTCATTTTCTTTAAATCTGAAATAAAATTTAATGACAATAATGAAGCCTTAAACAAAAATAAATAAAATTAGACTAAATTTTAAAATTAAGAAGTGATAAAATCTAAGAAATTATGGGTCATCAGCAAATTATGATGCTTAGGTTACTATTCATGTGTGAGATGAATAGTGATCCTTAACCTAAATTAAAAAAACTTAACCAAGGTTGAATTGGGAACCCTAGCAGCGTGTGGTTGAGTTGTGGAAAATGGGAAACTAATGGTATGGTGTATGTGGGTCTCATTTGGAAGAATGAAACAAAAAACAAGGTTTGAGCTTCATGGGTTGGGCTTTTAATGGACCATATGAACAAGCCTTGGTTATGGGCTTAGAAATGGGTAACAACCTCTGAATCTGCAACAAAGATATCCAATCATGCACTCATCGGTAAGTTGGTTTCATCCAAAACCCTCAATAAGCATATATTTCATACCACCATCCATGAGTTTTGTATCGGGACTAAACATTGAAAATTTGGGAACCAACACATTTCTTTTCACCTTTCTCTCAACATTAGAAAAACAGAATATTCCACCAAAGGCCATGGAATTTCAAGGGCTATCATATGGTTATCAAGGAATGGCCCCCAAGCCTTAGTATTCAGGAAATTGATCTGTCTTACTCTGCATTTTGGATTCACATTTGTGGCCTACCCTTGAAATGATGACAGAAGAAAATACGGTCAAAATAGGCAGGGTCTTGGGACGGCTTATTGAAATAGATCACTCATATCTTCCCGAGAACTGTGTAAAACCTTTCATGTGTATTAGGGTTGATATTAATACAGAAAAATCACTTTTTGAAGGTTTTACTTTACCCATAATCAACAAGTAACCTGCAAAAGTTAGATTTAAATATGAACGACTAACTGAGTTTTGTTATGGATGTGGCCGTCTGGGACATCTATAGCAAGCATGTCCAATATATACCAGTTCAACAGAGGAACCTTGGTTCGGACATTGGATGAGGGATGAAATTCAAGAACCACATTGGTTGATGAATCACTGAGAGAACAAATCTAGACAGCCATACTTCTTGAAAATCTATATAAAAAAATCTCCCACCTTTCCCCTAGTGAGAATCAAATAGGCAACTGAAGGTCCCATGCAAGTTTGTTCCAAAGCTACGGAAGCAACAAAGAAAAATGTCTAGGTAGAACATTTGGGAAAAGGAAAAGCAGTCATCATTAGCACTGAAAGAGGAAATAAAAAGGAATTTTGTATAAAGCAGCTTTTCAGTGGTGCTTCTACTGCTAACATGCCCAACAAAGAAGATGACTGTTCATCGATCTGAAGGTCAAGCCCTCCAATCAAAAATTATTGTTCCATGCATAGGCTTCTCAAATCCATGTGGCAATGTGCAATGTAATCTCCAAACAGGCATATCGGTCCCATTAATTGATGTCAGTAATTCTGTCTCCAATTACCCTACAAACATGTCACCTGACGTAAGCCTTCCATTAATCCAAGCCCCCATTTCAAAACCAACTGAACCCAATGTCACCCCTTGACCCCTAAAGAAAAAATCTCAACTACCCCCCCCCCCCCATATCGATGAAGTAAACTTATTTTTGGTAATATGATATCCATGTTGGTCTACTCTGATCCCACCCACATGCCATGGTTTATGAACTTAGTATATTGTCCTGCCCCTTTTAGTAAAAAACATAATTTTGGGGATCTCCTTAGTATACTAACTGAGTCCTTTTCGAGTCCTTCTCTAGCAATTGGAGATTTCAACTCAATTCTATCTCAATCAAAAAAGCTAGGGGGTAAGCATTTCTCTCAATCCTCTAACTCGAAAGGCCTCCTATTATTCATGAATAGGTTCAAGTTTGTAGATATAGGGTCCAATGGACCAAAGTATACTTTCTCCAACAATAGACATAGCCCTAATTTGATCAAAGAAAGACTTGACAGAAGGAATGCCAATTTACCATGGCTTGACCTTTTTCCACAAGCATCCATTACAACCTTCACTTGAGTCTCTTCTGACCATGCACCAATCATTCTGGACACCTCAAACAAAAATCACTTTCCCAAAGCTTTCAAATTTGAAAAATTCTAGCTTAGGCACCCTTCCATTTTCAAGACTATAAAAAAAGCCTGGAATTCCACCTTCATTGGCACCCCCTCCTTCATTCTCTCAAAAAAATTCAAACAAACAAAAAAAACCATTTGTGAATGGAATGTCAAAAATTTCGGCCATATTCAGACTCAAGTAAAAAACCTGTCTAATGTTCTTTCCCCAATACAGGGCCAAGAATCAGTTCCTTCCTCCATCTCTTTGGAATCTGACCTGCAAGCAAATTTGAATAAACTGCTCTTAAGGGAAGAATCCTTATGGAGACAAAAATCCAGCGTGACTTGGCTCACTACTACGGATTTAAACACTAAGTTTTTCCGTGCATCTACCTCGATTAGATGTAGAAGCAACGATATTGAGTGTCTCAAAATAGGCAGAAACCAATGGACTTCTGATCAATCATTAATCTCTCCCAAAATTCAAGAACACTTTAAGAATACTTTCACCTCTTCTAATTCGGCTCCCTCTGAAGGATTAGAACATTTATTTCCAAGAAAAGTTATTGACACTGAGAATACATTACTTTATAAAATACTCACCGAGGAGGAAATCACTCTCGTTGTTAAAAAAACTTCCTTCCTCAAAAGCTTCAGGACCTAATGGTTTTACAGGTCTCTTCTACAAAAATTTTTGGGAACTCATCAAACAGGACTTAATTGCTACTATCAAAAGCTTCTTCATTCATGGTAAACTTACTAAAGAGCTTAATCATACCAATCTAGTCTTGATCCCCAAGGTGGAAAATCCAAATGAAGTTAGCCAATTTAGACCTATTAGCCTTTCAAATGTTTGCTATAAGATCATAGCTTTAAATCTATTTGCAATAGCAAAAATCCTTGCTAATAGATTTAAAGCTATATTACCAAATATCATCTCTCCATACCAATCTTCCTTCTTACCAGGTCAGCTCATTCAAGAAAATACAATTTTGGCCCAAGAAACATTTCACCTAATGAAGAAAAGAAAAAGCAGACTTTGTACAATGGCCATAAAAATTGATATGGCCAAAGCTTTTGACTCCATGGAATAGTCATTCCTCCTGGATGTCCTCCATCAAGCTGGGTTAAAACATCAATGGATCCACTGGATCAATGAATGCATCTCAATAGTCACCTACTCAATCATCATCAATGGCTCCCCCAATAGATTCTTCTAACCTATGAGAGGCCTAAGACAGGGAGATCCCTTATCTCCCTTTCTTTTTATTCTAGGATCTAAGGTGCTACTAATACTCATTATCCAAAAGGAAAATATTGACTGTCTTAAGGGTATAAAACTGTCAAGAGAGGGCCCTTCCATCTCTTACTTACTCTTCGCTGATGATTTATTTTTATTTGGATCAGCCAATACCCAAACTACTCAAGCCTTTGCAGATTGCCTTGACACTTATAATTCTTGGTCAAGACAAAATATTAACCAGAAAAAATCCTTCCTTCGCTTCGATGCTAATATCAACCCCGATTCCACCAATGCAGTAAAAAATTTATTTGATTTCAGAATTTCGCCTCCAAATTCTCAATACTTGGGACTGCCTCTCTAAAATGGTGTTGAAAAGAAAAAAATTCATCTCAAAACTTCTAGAAAAAATATAAAGTAAACTTCAGAGTTGGAAGACAAAAATCCTTTCTCAAGCTTCTAAAACAGTCTTGATTAGGTCGGTTGCAACCTCTATACCTTCATATGTCATGTCTACCATGCTTATTCCTAAGGCTACGGCAAAAAGAAAATAGATACCTTGTTAAGAAGGTTTTGTTGGGGTTTTGAAGATTCCCAAAAAAAAAATTTACCCTCAAAGCATGGAAAACCATATGTTTGTCAAAATCCATGAGTGGTCTTGGACTCAAACAAATCTCCACTTTCAATTCAGCCCTTATTTCCAAACAAACTTGGTTTTTCATCAATAGTTCTACCGGCCTCTAGAAAGATGCACTGTCTAAGAAATATCTAAGATCAAACTCTTTCCTAGCAATCTCTCCCAAGACCACTGACTCACGGTTCTGGAAAAACATCTTAAAACAAAGAGATTTCCTAAGGTCTAGTACTTTCTTTCAGATTAATAATGGGGTCTCTACAAGTGTTTGGCGTGACCCTTGGATCCCAACTTTACCATCCCTTATGCCTCTTCCAAATCCAAACAATCCAATTGTAAACCACTCAATGACTGTTTCTGAACTTACCTTAGAAGAACCAAGACGTTGGAACATTCTTCTATTAAATACCCTCTTCTCAGAAAACACATCTAGAGAAATCCAGAAAGTCCCTTTGGCTAACCATAACTTCCATTCTATACTAGATATGACCAGATGGCTACACCATTCATCAGGTAAATTTTTTGTTAAATCCGCCTATGCAGCCATGGTAAATGATAATGGATCACTCTCAATTAGTGATTTGTTCATCAACTGGAAGAACATTTGGAAAATGAGGATGCAGGATAGATTAAAAATGCTTCTCTGGAAAATAAATCATAATATTCTACCTACAAAAACCCTTGTCAACAAAGTCAATCCCCTTGAAGAGGATCAAATCATGCCTTTTATGTAAAACAGAACCTGAAGATCTCCCTCATCTTTTTCTCAATTGCATCTTTTCTAGAGTAATGTGGAGACACTCCAAGTGGCCAATTGATACTTCTTTCTTTGCAAGCCAACCAATCTCAAATTGGATTAATAATATTCTTAATCCATCAACAAACCCCAGTATCCCAAAGGAAGAACATCGAGCTTTCCAAATATTTGCAACTATTGCAATGGATAACTTATGGTTTACTAGAAATAAGCTTGAACATGAACATGCAATACCCTCAATATCTGTGTATGTAGAATCAGTGTCCAAAAGTTTCAGCCAGCACACAAGAGCTTGGGTAGAGAAAGACAACCAGATAGGTGAAAACGAAGAAAGGCAACTTGTAGGATATCACCTCATTACTTTCGATGTTGCAAACAGAAAAGAGGGTTCCATTCTAGCATCATTTTGTTGGGGAGACAATGGGAAAATATTATTCGCTAAAACTGATCTCATCAGCAAAGTCAATTTGAACATAGGTTAAGTATCTGCAGTTTTAATGGCCATCAAAGAAGTGGAAAGGTTGAGGCTAAAAAAAATAATTCTAGAAGGAGATTTAAAGGTCACTATCCAAGCAATTCCAAACTCCTCACCAATCCAAGAATGGATCATGAGCTCAATCATTAATGATATCAGACATCATCTAAATTCATTCAAGAAATGAAATGTGAGGAAAATTCATCAATCAAAAAATCGATGCACGTACAAATTTGCGCAATGGGCAGCAACGACGCAAGCCTTTGATAACATTCCCCTAATCCAAAGTCCAGCATCCTTGCTACAATTCCATATTGGAAAAGACCTACCTACTAATGTTGTATAATTCTAATATTTCCTAGATCTAGAAACTTAATGTATGTGTTTTCCATTATATATTAATATGCACTTGCGTAAAAAAAAATAGCAGAAAGACCTATAGCAAAAGAAAAATTCTATTTTTTTCACTCAATTTGTCCCTTCATTTTAGCACCTCATATATTTTAATTTTTTAAAAAATATTTTTCTTTACTTAATAGTTAAGAAAATGATTATTAGTATATTAAATTTTTTTTATATATTTTTAAAAATATTAACAAATATGAGCGATGATACTATGGGTGATAAACGGTCCGGTCGGACCGAACGGACCGAGACTTAGACCGGTCCGGTCCGGTCCACATTTTAGAGGACCGAAAAGTTTCGGTCCGGTCCACGGTCCAGGGTTTTTCCGGACCGGACCAGACCGAATAAAAATAAAAAATAAAAAAATATTTTATATATATTTTATATATAATAATTGTACAATTAACAATATAAAATTTTAAATATATTATTAATACTTGTTAATATTCTATAAATTAACAATATTTTATATATATCTTCATCTAACCTATCACTATTAACATATAAAATTTTAAATATGTTATTAACACTTTTTAATATTCTATGAATTAACTAATATATAATATCAATTAGTTAATTATATAGTAATTATATAAATTAGTAATATAATTTTCATCTAATTTATTATCATTGATCATATAAAATATTTTTTTATTGAATTTGTTACATAATCCACATTAATAAGTCACTTAATTTAATTTAGTATTTTAAATAAATTTTTTTATTAATTATTTAAAAAAAAAATTAGGTCGGGCCGATTGGACCAGTCCGGTCCGATCTCTTTGAGTGTTTGGTCCAGTCCAATCTGAAAAAATAATAGATCAAAAATATTCGATCTATTACTAGACCGGACCAGATTAGACCGGATCATTTTCACTCCTAAATGATACACTCGGAAAGAGTAGCACCGCTCGTTGAAAAAATGGGCCTCTCTTGCTAGAGCGAATGCCTGCATCGACTTGAGTGCAAAACACACACGGACACAAGAAGCTCGCACGCGGAGAAAGCGCGAAAAACCGAAAAAGAGCGGGCGGGGATGCGAGTTTCAGATCTTGGTTTTGTGGAATTGAAAGAATTTGAAACCCTAAAGTTATACCTAAAAAGAGAGACGGTCTGATTTGGGGGACATTGACTGCCTCAGTTTGGTCCACTAATAGACCTATCTTGTTCTTGCTTTGTATTCATCTTTTCGAGTGGAGAGTGTTAATTATAGCCGGAGAGGTACTCTCCATTACTGTGAGAAGCTCTTGTTTCCAATTTCTGGCGGCATGGTTTTTTGAAGCATCTGTTGAGGTAGGCGGTGAGCGACACTGCGACAGACACAGTGACCCAACAAACAAAATCCATTCCCCTATATTGACTCGCTACTCGCTCACCATTCCGTGCTCCAAACCCTAAAATATTGGTTCCATTTCAATAGAAACGCTCTTCCCCCATACGTCACACTGCTTCCCAGCTTTTCTTTTCAGATTCTATACTTCAGGAGTCTAGGTCTCTTTTTGAGTGCGAAAAAGGTTATACATTTTATTGGTGGTCTGGTTTCATGCTGAGAATGTGAACTATTGCGGTGAGTAGGGTCCTTGGCTTATCAGTGATTGTTAGGTGGTTTTAATGTCTGTATTTTACAAGTTTTTTCAGACTAGAGAATGTTAACTGTGAAGCATATTACGTGTTAGTGTTTTCAGACTAGAATTTAAACTTTGGAACATGTTATGTGTTAGTTATTTACGTATTTCCTTATTGAATTGGTAATTGTCTAATGAGAAAATTCTGAATTTACATTAGTAATATGATTACCGTGTGTTGTCCATGCCGTTACTTTGATGAACATTGGTGTAGCTTATTGGTTGCAACAAGATCAAGGTAAGTATTGGCTGGTATGCGTATGTATTATTATTAATCTGGTTCCCTACCGTTGAGTTTTCTGATACGATGTTTAACCATAGGCTACTTCTATCTACGCATATACCTATAAAAAACTTATATCTACCCATATAAACCCATATACATATTATCACGTGTGGATATTGGGACAATTGATGGAGGCATAGTTACCCTTCGAGCATTTCTAGAAATTTTGAATTTAAGGCTGTTTTGATTGCATGAAATTGGGGCATTTGGAGTTGGAGGTTTCAATTCGTTTTTCACTATATGGTTGCTGCACATAATATTGGATTTGGAATTGAATTTTAATTCCTTAAGCTTGAAATTTCTCAAAATTTGTGTAAGCTGCTTGCTAGAATTCCAGGCAACTGAAGTTCCGTGTCATACCTTTAGTGCAGTATAACTCTTTAGTGCAATATAACTTTATAATCCTAAAATGTCATCGTGTGAAGCAACTTCATGGGATGTTCAATTTATATGGATTATGCGCAAAATTTCTTGCTTACCCAAAGTTGAAATTGGATATTTATGGTTTCCATTTTTTTTTTTTATAGAGGTATCCATTGATTATTAGCGCAGCTGCACAGGGCTCCACGACATGAAAAACTAAGATTGTGGAGAAAAGCAGGAATTGAGTTCATAATTTATTGTTTTCATGATTACCCATGCCTTTGTGTTGTACTTACAATCACGTTTTTGCTAAATTGGGGGTGATAGCTATAATTTATAAACCTCATAATTCAATTCCTTTTTACCCTTAATCCCCATGTTCTCTGAAAACTAAGGGAAGCATGGGAGAATTTGCAGTTGCCAGGACCATGACTACGAAATTCTTTGTTTTAATCATGTTGTGTAAGTCTGAAAAAAAGTCAGAGATCATTTTGTCCATATCATGCCTTGGTTAATATGCAAAGTTGTTTCGTGTCCTTGCCTGAGCAAACTTTTTTTTAGTCGGTGCTTTCATTACAATTGGTTATATTGTATCTTTTTATTGCTTCTTGCCTGGTTTTGAGTAAAGTTGTTTTGGTTTCAGGTCAGTCATTTTAGCAACAGTGGTAGCATCAGCTAACAAGTGCAAAGAGTATAATCTTCATCTCATCAAATGGAGTTGAGGAGTTGTGACCAGATGCACTTTATTCAGGCTATTCAAGGTGGTTTGGTGACAAAAGTTCTCAATGTGACTCATGGAAGGCCTGCACTCACCTTCAAGAAGGTTAAAGATCTATATGAAGCTGCAGATGTCAAAAATCATGAGTTGCGTCCAAAAGATGAGTTTGAAAGTTTGTCGTTTGAGAGTGATAAGATAGATGTCAAAAGCCCATGCCTACCTTTGGCAGACAGAAGAACAATCAAAAGGGAGCCTGATGCTTCCAACTTATTTTGCAACAATGGTGACAAGAGAATTGACAGTGAATTGGATGGTCTAGACCTTTGTAGCATGACACTGAAGCAAATTACAGAGAGATGCAACTTAAAGAAAAGGAAGCATTCAAAATATGTTGAACTGAGTAATGAAACTGGTGAATCTTCCTCTTTTCTAAAGTCGGATAATTCTAACTTTCGAAAAGAGGAAGAAGATCTTGATCTTAAGGAGCCTCTCAGTAGTTGGAAATCTAAACATTCAAAGAATGTGAAGGTAAAGAAAAAGCGCAGGAAAAATCATTTCTTGACTTCGTCTCAAAGTGCCAAGTCGATTGTCAAATCTGAACAGGTCCCAAGTGATGAAGTTTTGCCACAATGTAGTGGGGATTTACCAGCTATCAATATTATAGAAACTACTGCAACTTCCTCCTGCCTAACATCAGATTATTCTAGCTTTCAAAAAGTGGAAGAAGATCTTGATCTGAAGGAACCTCTTAGCAGTTGGAAATCTAAACATTCAAAGAATGTGAAGGTAAAGAAAAAACGCATGAAAAACCATGTCTCAACTTCATCTCCAAGTGCCAAGTTGATTGTCAAATCTGAACAGGTTCCAAGTGATGAAGTTTTGCCAGGATATAGTACGGAGCCAGCTATCAATATCAAAGATGAGGTTTCTGAACCTGATTGCTTAGATCACCAAAATGTCATATGTGTTAGTGGTGATAGTTCCTTGCTTTGTCATGAGCCAGAGGGTTCTTGTCAAATGATGTTTAATGCGCCTTGTGAGAAAGCTAATGCATGTGTCTTGGAGACCCAAATTAAAATATCATTTACAAAAGAACCACAATATTGTGCTACTAATGAAGTCTGTTATGAGTATACAGAACCTGAAGATCCCAAGTCTGGTCAGATTGTAAGTGCATCAGCTAGGGATTCTATGGTGGTGGGTGATATGGTTACAACCAGCCATGAGCACTCAGATTTGCCTGTACCAGAATCTGAGATGAAAGGATATACCCAACCGGTTGATGGTGACTTCTGCCTAGAAACCATATCTTCAACAGCAGATCATAGTTCACATGTTTCTGGTACCCCTCAAAGTAGTTCTCCTATGAAAGACATCTTATTGCATATTAACAATGATATTAAGGTTCCCGGTGGTGAAGTTTTGCTGCAATCTAGTGGGGATCTGTGGCCAGCTACCAATATGAAAGTTGAGGTCTCTGAATCTGATTCTCCAGGTTGCCAAAGATTCATATGTAGTAGTGGTGATCCTACCTGCCTTTGTGATGAGCTGGAGGGTTCTTGTGGAATGGTATCTGGTAAACTTTGTGAGGCAGCTAATGAATCTGTTTCAGAGACCCAGGTGTCAATTTCATTGACAGAAGAACCGCAATTTTGTGTTACGAATGAAGTGGGTTATGACTATACGGAACTTACAGATCCCAAGTCTGTCAAGATTGTAAGGGCCTCATGTAAGGATTCTATAGTGGCTAATACAGTAACAAATCATAATTTTGCAGACTTGCCTGTTCTAGAATCTGATATAGAAGTATATACCCATCCGATTCTGGATGACATCTCCTCTGGAACCATTTATTCAGTGACAGGCCATAGTTCTTGCGTTTCTGGTGTCTCTCAAAGTAGTTCTCCCATTACCATTCATAAGAGCCCTCAGGGTGTGGAACTAGGTCATGGTGGTGATACTTGTGTCTTTGAGGATGGCATTGCAGCGGAGTTGCCTTATAACCCCAAAGTTGGTGCTATTGATAGCTGTACCAGTGAATTTAGCTTGAGTCCTGATAGCTGTCTGGATTCTGTTGAGGATAATTCTTCTACAGCTAAAGTGAAGCAACCCCAAAGTAGTTCTCCTAGGACCATTCATGAGATCCCTCAAAGCAAGGAACTTGGTCATGGAGGTGATGCATATTTATTTGGGGATGGCATTGCAGCTGAGTTACCTTCTAACCCCAAGGTCGATGTTGTATCCAGGTTGACCAGTGACTGTAGCTCAAGTCCTGATTGCTTTGTGCATTCTGTTGAGGATGATTCACCTACACCTGAAATGAAACAACTCCAAAACTCTGCTTTTGCTGATGCAGACATAAATGTCTCAGCAAGGATCTATCCTTTAACTGATGAGCTTATGACGTCAGTTGGATTTGAATATCATCATCGTTCAAACTTACAGCACCCTCCTGCAAGGCTATATCCAACCAGAAAAGTGAGTGATTATTGATTGAATTTTTGTTTGGCATGATTTTCATATTTGATTTTGTTTTTTATTGTGTACTTTCACCTACAGGCCATTTCTCCAACTTCTCAGGAAAGACTCCTCAAGGCAATGGATTTCAACGAATTAACCGACAATGAATATTACAGTAAGTGTTAAAGGTATTTTTTAACAAGTACAATAAGTACATCAAATTCTTATATTTTTGGATCTATGAACCTTCATGTTTATGCCTGATCCATGCCATCCCTATGAAGTGTTTTTGTATGATAAAGATACTGCTGTAGCCAGGGTGTGGCAGATATTACAAATAAAAAACTTGTTAGATGATACGAGATTAAAATAAATTGTATAACAATATAACAGCAGGGATGTAACAAAAGCCTTTTAGGTTTTTCTGAAATCTTCTGCTAAGTTCTTCCCAGAAAATTGAAAATAACGAATTTAAGAGGATATCCATTTGATGGTGAGTAAGAATTCTTTGAATGTTGTTTCAGTTTCCTTGGTTCATTGTTGTGACATCTTTGCATTTGAGGAAATGCAAAAAATTCTTGTGCTGCTAAAGAGCAGAAGAGGCTTTTTCTTGAAATGATATTAAATGGACCATTTCTGCATGTTTTCCATTCATTTAGAAAAGGTGTTTCTGCTTTCACATGACATGACTCAATAAAAAATAACCTTTCTTTTTACTTCTGTTTCAAAATAAAATCGTTACGTGGTGCCAAGAGATAAGTTCACATTCTGTTGTTTGAGTTTAATTTTGGTGATTTGGTTGTAGTTCCACTTTGTTCACTCAAATTCAGTTGTTGATAGTTATTATTATCATTACTATTATTGTTATTCTTGTCATTGATTCTTATTATTTCGCCTAGGATTAAGGAACTTTGAGATTCTCTATATCCATTTAATATCTGATTTACTCTTTTTTTGGGCCATGATGATGTAAGAATGTACGGGAGAGTTCTACTTTGGGAAGAACAAGTTTAGTAGCGTTGAAGGACCCAATCAGATCAGGGAAGATGAATTCAGCATTAAACCTCGACAAATTATTAGGAAGCAGAGTAGTAAGAGAGGCTTCCCTCCCAAAGCTGTTCACAAGGCTCCTTATCTTTCATATACTGTACCGCGTTTTAGCACCGGGTGCACCTCCATCCAAAGTTGTACACAGAGTGCCATAGAATTCTCGCAGCAGCAGATGAAAGACTTTGAATGTCTTGCCATGAAGCTAACAAAAGAGTTGCAGTCCATGAAGGACATTCTGGAAGAGAGGTTGCTCCCTGAAGACTGCCCAGCTCTGTCCTTGAAATATAAAGTGGATAGGGTGAGTGACTATACAGAAATGGTTGTTTACTTTTTAGCAAGTAAAAAGACATGATAAATCAACCATGGTTCTGAAGGTGAACAAAATTACTTTCTTTCCTTGTCTTTTTTTGTGTTTTTAGTTTTTAAAATGTCCCAGTTGTAGTAATGCGTAGTATTGCATGTCATACCATTAAAACTTGTTTTTTTAAAGTACCATTAAAACTTACAAGTGACAATAAAATCCCACATGCTATGGGTCTGTGGCACTTGGATGGTTAAATAAAGAAGATGTATACCTATGCTTCCCTCTATCTCAGCTAATCTGATTTGTTACCTACCTGTCTCATAAAGATCAGTAGACAGCAGGCGTGGTGCATATCAAACTGTCATAATGTTGGATTACTTCATTAATCATGTTTGAATTTTTTGTTTTTTTACCATATGATTTTCTTACTCGTGTTTGGATCATGTGGAGGTGTGTCCATAGATTGATTTACACTCTGTCCATTTGGGAGACAGTGCTTCCTGCACGTCCCAATGGTTTAGTTTTTACTGGGTGAGCATGGCATCTGACCCCCATGTATGTTATGGTTGATTTAAGATTGGCCCCAAGACAGCTCCAACTTGTATGAGTTATATGCATGTAAAAAAATGGATTCATTATTGATTAGTCAGATTCAATTTTGAGTTTGACGAAGCTGCTGGGGACCTAACATCGTAGTTAGCCTCTATTGGTTTTAATGATCGTATAAAGCCTGCATAATGC